>NW_027862797.1:0-254 GCF_054177405.1 Leptonychotes weddellii
AGCATGTGTCCCACTGGTTTTAAGGACAGTGGAGCCCACGCATTACGCAGTTCCCCTTCTGTCGCTGGCTTCCAGTCAAATCGTATCTGGATGGCCCGGCCTTAAATTTAAGTTGAGAACAATGGATAAATCACAGGCTTTGGAAACAGACTGCTTGGGCTCAAGTCCTGACTTGGTCACTAACTAGCTAAGTGAGCTCAGTGAAATCTGCTGAGCGTCAGAGCCTCAGTTTCCTTATTTGAAAAATGGGAACA
>NW_027862798.1:0-254 GCF_054177405.1 Leptonychotes weddellii
AAACTATTTTTCAACATTATATTGGAGGTATATAGTATAATAAGGTATAACAAGCAAATCTAGCAAGGTTTCAGGATTTAAGATCACTGTACAAAAATGTTTGCATTTCCATATACAGTATAGCAAGAAATAATTGGGAAATGAAATTAAACATCAATTCCATTGTCAACAGCATCAGAAATTATAAAATACATAGGAAGAAGTTTAATGAAAGATGTATAAATTCTCTACATGAATGACCATAAATCAATACT
>NW_027862799.1:0-254 GCF_054177405.1 Leptonychotes weddellii
TATCTCTCAACCACATTCACCAGCCACCAACATTTTCCCCTATTGGCTTTATCTATGTGTGCACGTGTTTTGTAGTTTTGTTAAATCATTTGCAAATAAATGGAAGACTTCAATGGCCCTCACCCCTAAATATTTCAGCCTACGTCTTCTAAGAACGAGGACAGACATATGCATAATGCTACTGTCACTCTCAAGAAATTTAACATTGACATGTATCTAATATACAGTCCGAATTAAGTATCTGATTGTTCCCA
>NW_027862800.1:0-254 GCF_054177405.1 Leptonychotes weddellii
GGTAAAGGAATCTGAAGTAAGGAGGCAGGGCATTGACAACCCCCGTGGGTAACAGAGTCCTTTGCACTACTCCTTGGAAGCGCTGGTGCTCAGCACAGCATTGTTGTGCTATAAAGACTGAGTCAGCGTTTAGCTGAGATAGTGTCCAATAGCCCAGAATGAAGTTGAACTCAGAGTAACCTATTTTTTTTTTTTTTTTGGTGACGGATATAGAGGGTGTTTTGTCATAAATTGTAACATATGAAAAAGACAGA
>NW_027862801.1:0-254 GCF_054177405.1 Leptonychotes weddellii
CTCCCACACTCCTGCGCCTCTTCATCCGGCTGCTCGTGTGGATCCTTATAATAAAGCGTAACGGTAAGCATGGAATTCTCCTGAGATCTAGGAGTCATGCTAGCAAATGACTGAACGTCCAGGGTACCCCCAACTTTGTAGCCAACTTGAACAACAGCGCAGGGGACATGGGAACCTGAGAGTGGAGACTTGCTCGTGAGCTGAGGGCAATCTTGCCGGATGAGTCCTTCCGCCTGTGCGTCGCATGCTCACTC
>NW_027862802.1:0-254 GCF_054177405.1 Leptonychotes weddellii
CCATTCTATGGATATCTGAGAGGTGAAACTGTATCTTGTACAGGTGTAAATAATATGCAGGAACACGGCATGCTCACTGGAAGGGAAGACTTTGAAAGAAAAGTCCCACTTAACCTTGAAGTTAGATTTGATTCCCTAAGCCATAGTTGGGGAAGGCTGTGAAGGTGAACAAGACAGGGTCCCCCCCTGTTTTTTTTTTTATTCTTATGTTAATCCCCATACATTACATCATTAGTTTTAGATGAAGTGTTCCA
>NW_027862803.1:0-254 GCF_054177405.1 Leptonychotes weddellii
GAAATAGAAAACCTGAACAAAGCTATAACTAATAAGGAAATTGAAGCAGTCATCAAAAAATCTCCCAACTAACATAAGCCCAGGGCCAGATGGCTTCCCAGGGGAATTCTACCAAACATTTCAAGAAGAATTAATACCTATTCTTCTGAAATTGTTCCAAAAAATAGAAATGGAAGGAAAACTTCTAAACTCGTTTTATGAGGCTAGCATTACCTTGATCCCAAAACCAGACAAAGACCCCATCCAAACGGAGA
>NW_027862804.1:0-254 GCF_054177405.1 Leptonychotes weddellii
CATAATGAAAACAGCTTATATTCGTTTTCAAAATTTCCTTATGAGATGGCAGTATGTTCCAAGGCAGTGGGGATTCAAGTCCATTCAACCCATACCTAAGTGTGCCTACTGTGTCTAAGGCACAATAATTGTTATTCCAAGACTGTTGAATCTCAGATCTGTACCTCTGAGACAAATAATGCAAGATATGTTAAGAAAATAAAAGAAGAAGAAGAAGGTAGCGGGAGGGGAGGAATGAAGCGGGGGAAATCGGA
>NW_027862805.1:0-1882 GCF_054177405.1 Leptonychotes weddellii
TTAATTGATTTCTCCATTCTAGCTATCATCTTCACAATTGCTAGCCTGAATTCCATCTCTGACATCTTGGTTATATCTGCATCCATTTGTAAATCTGCAGCATAAGTCATAATCTCTGAGTCTTTCCTATTTTGGGGGTTCCTCCTCCTAGTCATTTTGTTGAGGGATGGTTGAGGGAATGTATAGAGTCCAAATTATTGACCAGAACCCAAGCAAGATGCTTCTGTTTTCTAGGGACCTTAGGGTTGCTCTAATTTCCCAGCCTGTCTTCTGGGGGGGGGGCTGCCACACTGTTACTCAGGCAACCCTGGTTGGGCAGAGTTGCCCTGTCCCTTGTGGTGGTGGCTGGGCTCAGTGAAAACCGTTTTTATCAGGCTTTTGTTCTCAGGCAGCTTTCCCTGGTGGCTTTCCACGTCTCTTCTGAGACTCCTAGCAGAAGAGACTGTTTCCAACCCTCTGTCTCAGAGCAGAGAGATTGCAGTCTGTTCTTCAGTGAGCTCTCCAGCCCACACTATCTCTGTTTCTGTCTGTGTTGCTATAAAGTGCAGCGTCCTGGGTTGTGTACCCCTCTGCAGCATTCCCAGTCCTCACCTCCAGGTCAGGGCACATCTCTGCCCTTTGTGCTTCTAAAACCACCAACCACCCCCAGTTCGTATGTGGGGCCCTGCCACTCTATGTTTGAGTCCAGGGGCACTGCCCTAAAGTCCTTTCCCTGTTGCTACCTGTCTACCAGTCTCTGCCCCATCCCCAGCACGGGAGGCTATCACTCACCGGCAGTGTAGGATCCTGATGCCTACCTCCCCCTTCCATTTATCCTCCGATATCTGCCTATGGAATCATGGCTCCCTGCTTCATACCTCAAAACCAACTGGCTGCAATATTCTTTTTGTAGACATTCAGATCTATCTTCTTACTTCTCAGGCTGATTTCGTGGGTGTTCAGAGTGGTCTAGTAGATGTCCAGCTCAATTGTGGGGACTGGTTGGAATAGGGTCCCCTACTCCTCCCCCATATTTCCCCCCTCCACAAATTTTATTTTTATATGAAATTTAGTACTATCATTAAGATAGCAAAATTTCCTCAAAAGTAGTAAAGCCATTAATTTGAAATTTACTCATAATGTCAATAATTCTTGACCAGTTATTTAAATTTACATTATTTTTTTTCCTGAAAACTGAAGATAGCATATAGCAAATGTTAAAAATAAAAAATTCAATCCTAAATTAAAACTCATTGTAACATATTTTAGGTAGCCTAACTAACATACTTCATTTGCTGAAGGGCCTGAATGATGATTTCATGGGTGCACCTATGAGAAAGGATCATTGAGCAGCTTTGTATAGTGCTCTTTATGCTAGCCTTTCTAGATTCCTCTAGTGTAATCAAGCTCTTGTTTTCACAAACATGACATTTCATATTTCACTCATCCATTCAGAAGGCCTTCACTGATGAGAAGTATGGTCCTGCATTTCTGTTATGAAGGCTATGGCTTTCCTATGACATTAGAAGTAAGAAGTACTCAGTATATGCATACTACCACATTGATGAACCTTGAGGACATTATGCCAAGTAAAGTAATACAGTCACAACAAGACAAATACTGTTTAATGCCACTTATAAGGTACTTAAAGTAGTTAAATTTATAGAAAAAGAAAGTAAAATGGTGGTTGATAAGGGTTTGGAGGAGAAGATAATGGGAAGTTAATGTTTAATGGCTATAATTTCAATATTGCTAGATGAAACAAATTCTGGAGATGGGTGGTGCTTATGGCCTGCACAACAATGTCAATGTAGTCAATGCTAGTGAATTATAGAACAAAAGCTCCAGGGGGCAAACCCGAGCAGATTACTTAGCCCAGACCCAGCAAGGTTGGAGCAATTCC
>NW_027862806.1:0-254 GCF_054177405.1 Leptonychotes weddellii
AGAATTTCTTAAGTATAGGAGAGTCTTTGTGATTGCTGGTGGGCCCTGAGACCATACCTGAATTTATATAATGAGGTGACACATGGTGAGGCCAGAAATAGTTTTAGGGTGGGGGATTGACTGTGCTGGGAAGACCAATCGTGTGGTTAGAGGGTTGGGGTTTGGGGCCATGTGATATCAGCCCAAGTTCTGGGGAGGTGAAAGGGGGCCTGGAGACTGAGTTCAACCTCATGGCCATTGTCCAATGAATTATA
>NW_027862807.1:0-254 GCF_054177405.1 Leptonychotes weddellii
AAACGACAGATGTTGGCGGGGATACAGAGAAAGGGGAACAGTCCTACACTGTTGGTGGGAATGCAAGCTGGGACAGCCACTCTGGAAAACAGTATGAAGTTTCCTCAAAAAGTTAAAAATAGAGGGGCGCCTGGGTGGCTCAGTCATTAAGCGTCTGCCTTCAGCTCAGGTCATGATCCCAGGGTCCTGGGATCAAGCCCACATTGGGCTCCCTGCTCAGCGGGAAGCCTGCTTCTCCCTCTCCCACTCCCCCT
>NW_027862808.1:0-254 GCF_054177405.1 Leptonychotes weddellii
GGGGCTTGAGGCATAGAGGCTGCCCAGCAGGTTATTTCCAGATCTTGATCCCGGGTGGAGAGAAAGCAGTTGGTTGAGTCTTCTGGGGTGGACAGTAGTATAGATTGCTGAGTGAGCCTGGGAGCAACAGAGCCTGGCTTTGTTGAGGTTGTTCTCATGTGGAGGGCAGTTACTTCCTCTCCTTGTCCATCTTTCCAGAATGCCAAGTAGAGGCAAGGGCGACTGCACGCCTCGCCAGACGCATATTACAGTAA
>NW_027862809.1:0-254 GCF_054177405.1 Leptonychotes weddellii
GCTCGATCCCAGGACCCTGAGATCATGACCTGACCCGAAGGCAGACGCTTGACCGACTGAGCCACCCAGGTGCCCCTGTCCACGTCTTTTAAAATCAGGTCTCTGTCACTGGCAGTTGAGAGCTGGATCCCTGATCCATTCTCGTAGCTGGAAAGATCAGAGGGTACCCAGGACGCTCCCAGTGGCTTGCTCTCTTAGACGTCTCCTGCCTTTTCTCTCCCCACTCCCTGCTTTCTTGTGTCTCTACCTTCTCC
>NW_027862810.1:0-254 GCF_054177405.1 Leptonychotes weddellii
ATGCATACTGCTTTATAGTTTACAAAACATGTTTACATTTTAATTTTTTTAAAAATATTTATTTATTTGACAGAGAGAGAACGCACACAAGCAGGGGGAGCTGCAGGCAGAGGGAGAAGCAGGCTCCCCGCCAAGCAGAGAGCCGGATGTGGGGCTCGATCCCAGGACCCCGGGATCATGACCTGAGCCGAAGGCAGCCGCCTAACTGACTGAGCCACCCAGGCGCTCGTGTACTACACCTACTTTTAAAAATA
>NW_027862811.1:0-254 GCF_054177405.1 Leptonychotes weddellii
CATTATTATCATCATGGATCAAGAGCTACAGGGCTAAGCTTAAAGCATTCAGGTTAAAAAAAAAACTTCCAAATTTAAGAAAAGAAAATCATTATGAAAATTCAATAAAAAGAAAATCCAATGGCTCTTAAACACAGAGCAAATGCCCCCCATCATTCCCAACTAAGAAATTCAGATTTTAAATGTACAAAGGGTTTGAGAAGGACAGATATTTAATAAAGATATTAAAGTATATCCCTAAAATTTAAGAATTA
>NW_027862812.1:0-254 GCF_054177405.1 Leptonychotes weddellii
AAATGACCTTGAAGATAGATAAATAGGAATTATCTACAGCAAAAAACAAAGAGAAAAAGGATTAAAAGAAAAGAAAATGAAACAGGATGGAGTATCCCAGAGCTAGGGGACAATATCAAACATGATAACATTTGTGTAATTTGAGTTTCAGGAAGAAAGACAAGCAGACAGACAGACAGAGACAGGAACTAAAGGAAGGAAGGAGGGAAGGAAGGAAGGAAGGAAGGAAGGAAGGAAGGAAGGAAGGAAGGAAG
>NW_027862813.1:0-254 GCF_054177405.1 Leptonychotes weddellii
CCGAGGCCTTCCGCTCCCAAGGTGTCTAGGCCCTCACAAGTCACCAGGCCCTGCGCTCCGTCCCATCTGAGCACACACCCCCACCACTGTCCTCCCACACCCTCCCAGTCCCAGGGAGGCCAGACCCCCACGACAGTGAGGCCACAAAGCAGGGGCAGGGAGACAGGTGGTGGCTCCGCGAGGGGCCTGGCCTGGGCACAGTGGGACCCCCATTCTGCAGCAGGGCCTAAGTGACCAGAACTGCCACGTTCGCA
>NW_027862814.1:0-254 GCF_054177405.1 Leptonychotes weddellii
GCTCGATCCCAGGACCCTGAGATCATGACCTGACCCGAAGGCAGACGCTTGACCGACTGAGCCACCCAGGTGCCCCTGTCCACGTCTTTTAAAATCAGGTCTCTGTCACTGGCAGTTGAGAGCTGGATCCCTGATCCATTCTCGTAGCTGGAAAGATCAGAGGGTACCCAGGACGCTCCCAGTGGCTTGCTCTCTTAGAAGTCTCCTGCCTTTTCTCTCCCCACTCCCTGCTTTCTTGTGTCTCTACCTTCTCC
>NW_027862815.1:0-254 GCF_054177405.1 Leptonychotes weddellii
ATCTGTCTGTATCTCAGGACAATAGTGCCAACACCTTGAAATGTCAGGAGTATTCGGCGAGATCCAGGGGCACAGG
This sequence comes from Leptonychotes weddellii, assembly GCF_054177405.1. Classification (NCBI taxonomy): domain Eukaryota; kingdom Metazoa; phylum Chordata; class Mammalia; order Carnivora; family Phocidae; genus Leptonychotes; species Leptonychotes weddellii. Next base: position 77 of record NW_027862815.1, read on the forward strand.
TCACGTGGTCTCAGTCTGAATGTGGCTCGCTACCTCCCAAACTTGTGAGAGCCCTGTTCCATTCTGTGAATTCCAGGGGCCAATCTCCTGGGATCTAATTCCAAATCTAGGCAGAACTCGTCAAAGTCTCTTGAAATTTTGGGCCCAGGTTGGGCGATCTGGGTGCCAATCCGGGGTG
>NW_027862816.1:0-1882 GCF_054177405.1 Leptonychotes weddellii
TTTCCTGTTTGCTTTCAAAGGCAAACATCAGCCTCAGCCTCTTCCCTCGGTTTTCTCTATTGCTCAATAACCAAAACCAAATACTTCCAATACTTACAGCTGATTTGTTCAATATTCATCTCCATTCCTCTAAATTACATGCATGTTCAACCACTTCCTGAATTTTACCAATTTTAGGCCTCTCCCCTGACTTTTGATATGAAAGATGAGGTGTGAGCTTGTTTTTATGCCCTCAATCCACCATCTACATATGTTCCCATCCAGACCCCACACCCTCCCAGTGGTGATACACTGTAATTCTGGTTGGCATGTTCACCAAGGCCCATTACTACCACCACTGTGTAGACGCTGCATGGCTGAGCTTACTTACATGCACTGTGATTACTTTTCCTTCTCAGCACAGTTCTCTGTTTTGTCTTGGGTTTTGTTTTATTTTGTTTTATTCTATCATTTGCTCATTTTGTGTATTTATCACATTTCCACCTCAAGCTCTCTTGCCCATTCTGTAAATCTCCTCTCAATATATTTGGCCCCATGAACTACTCTATCCATTTCATTCCATTTCATTTCCTTAGGGAGATCTTTCTCAGAGTCTTCTGAGCTACTCCAGTCTGGGGTACTTGCACTCGAGGTAGCACTATCCCCCTAGGATTCCCTCTAACTATCTCCTGCACACAGACTCCTGTTTCTGGTGACTCATGTCTTTCTCTCTCTTGGTTAACAGTCTCATTTTGGTGGAGCATAGCATCCAATAGCTTCCGAAGAAAAGGTGCCCTGGAGACAAACATCTTGAAACATTTCATGTCTGAAGATGTCTTTATTCTATCCATACAATTGATCATTTGAATGGATATAGCATTCCAAGTTGCAGATAGCTGTGCAAAATTTGAGTAGTCCTAACTTCTGGTGTTGCTCATGAGAAGTCAGTCTGTTGCTTATCCTTCATATATGATCTACCTTTTCTCCTCCCTGGAAACTTCTAGGATCTTTCAGTCCCAGTGTTCTAAAATTCCTCAAAGGTGTTTCATGGTGTGGGTCTGTTATTTATTACTTGAGCATTCATTGGCTCTTTCAATCTGGAAACTCATGTCTTTAAAATATGAGAAATCTCCTTGAATTGTGACCTTGATGATTTTATCACTACTATTTCCTCTGCTTGCTTTTTCTAGAACCATCATTCAGGTATTGAATAATGTCATAACCACTGAACAATAGATCCCTTTCAGCAAAGGTCTTCTAAGTTTCTATATCATTCACTCCTATGTTCCATCTTTTTTGCCGTTGGCTGTACTTTCTCTGAGAATTCCTTACCTTTATCTCCCAACCCTTCTATTAAGTTTTTATTTTCTGCCATCATAGTGTTAATTTCCAAACAATTTTATTCTCTGAATGTTTCTTTTTAAAATACCATGTTCTGTTTAGGGATTACAATATATTCTCTTATTTCTCTAAAGATATTACTGATGTTTTCACTTTATTTTTGTGCTCTCTGTGTAGTCTCTGTTCCATCAAGTTGCCTTTTTCTATTTCTTTGTATTGATATCTATTTTTCCCATGGAGATTTTTGTCAAATCTCTGATTCTCCTTAGTTGTCTGATAATCTTTAAAACTGGGAGTCTAAAAGCACTGAGTGTATGGATGAGCTTTGTTGACTGGCCCTGTCACACTAGGATAATCTGGCTGGCCTGAATCACTGAGAAACTCCCAATTCAGTAACTTTATACATTCTTCTGGTGCTGATTGGGTCCTTAAAGAAGGCTTTCCTAGCCTCCTTCTTGAAAGATAAAGTTGTGGCTGCTGGAACACAGGAACCAAGAGGGGAAGTAGGCTAGGGGGCAAGGGCGGGGCAATTCCACCTCCGGCAGAGACATTTGGAAACCAC
>NW_027862817.1:0-254 GCF_054177405.1 Leptonychotes weddellii
GACTAATCTAGACAGGAAGAACCCATGATGCAGCTTTTCATCTGACAGACAGCTGAGCCCCTGCTGGGGGCCAGGCACTGTCCTAGGCTCTGAGGAAGGGTGATGAGCAAAGGCGAAGCAGCCTTGGCCTCTGTGGAGCTTAGATTCTGGCAGGAACACAGCACAGAGGCCATACCCACCAGGGGCTCTTTTTGACAACGGCCCCTGCCTTCAGCAGAGGGATGGGGAGGCACGGGGGAGGGGGGCTGGTTTCA
>NW_027862818.1:0-254 GCF_054177405.1 Leptonychotes weddellii
AATGATGTAATGTATGGGGATTAACATAAGAATAAAAAAATATATATATATATATAAAAAAAAACAAAAACAAAACAGCTTCTTCATCTAGCTTGACACCAATTGTGTCATTTATAAGGTTTGTAAATAATGACAAAATCCAAGAAATACAGTCAGCTTCAAAAAGCTGCTCAAACAAGCCAAAGCCAAGATGTACTTTCTATTTTGTCTTCGTGTCTTAAAGCAAAGCATCGGTTTTGGAGGAATCATGTTGA
>NW_027862819.1:0-254 GCF_054177405.1 Leptonychotes weddellii
GCTTCCTGACAAGGGGGTTTCACGTGGGGCATCCTGGAGCCCTCCACCCCACCCTCTCCCCATGTCCATAGGGCTGCCAGGAGGTCACTGCAGAGCGGGCTGGAGTCCCCGGCAGGCCCTCGGGTCCATCACCACGCACCTCCACGAGGGAGGGCGAAGTCACACACTTCGGGGCTCACCCACACCCTGCGGCCTCTCCCACCCTCCGCCCTGCGGTCACCCCGCTGTCTCCCAGAACCTGGCAACCTGAGGCC
>NW_027862820.1:0-254 GCF_054177405.1 Leptonychotes weddellii
ACATAGTTAGTTAGTTTGTTTGTTTATTTATTTATTAAAGATTTTATTTATTTGAGGGGCGCCTGGGTGGCTCAGTCGGTTAAGCGTCTGCCTTCGGCTCGGGTCATGATCCCAGGGTCCTGGGATCGAGCCCCGCATCGGGCTCCCTGCTCGGCGGGAAGCCTGCTTCTCCCTCTCCCGCTCCCCCTGCTTGTGTTCCTGCTCTCGCTGTGACTCTCTCTGTCAAATAAATAAATAAAATCTTAAAAAAAAAA
>NW_027862821.1:0-254 GCF_054177405.1 Leptonychotes weddellii
CATGTTTATGTAGAAAATTAGGAAAACATATTTTAAAAAGAAAGAAAATACAAGCTCTGTTTAATCTCATCATCCAGGACTAAGCACTGTTACTATTTTGTTGACTATCTTTTTAGATTTTTCTCAATGTGTACATACACATTTAAGTATAACTTTATTTATTTATTTATTTATTTTTTTAATCTTATGTTAATCCCCATACATTACATCATTAGTTCTAGATGAAGTGTTCCATGATTCATTGTTCGTGCACA
>NW_027862822.1:0-254 GCF_054177405.1 Leptonychotes weddellii
CCTCAGCCCTGACCGTCTTTAACCTCTTCCTGCCTTATCTTCCCCCATAGCACGTACGCCTTTCTGACATACTACGTAATTTACCTTTTTAAAATTCGTGTTTACTTCCACTATCCCCTAAGCTCCACGAGGGCTGTTATCTGTTCATTCACTCTGTGTGCCCAGGGCTTGAACACTGCCTGGCCCACAGGAGGCATTCGGTATGAATCTACTCGGAGCGTGAATGAATGAACCTATGTTTTACTTGTAATGAA
>NW_027862823.1:0-254 GCF_054177405.1 Leptonychotes weddellii
AAACTATTTTTCAACATTATATTGGAGGTATATAGTATAATAAGGTATAACAAGCAAATCTAGCAAGGTTTCAGGATTTAAGATCACTGTACAAAAATGTTTGCATTTCCATATACAGTATAGCAAGAAATAATTGGGAAATGAAATTAAACATCAATTCCATTGTCAACAGCATCAGAAATTATAAAATACATAGGAATAAGTTTAATGAAAGATGTATAAATTCTCTACATGAATGACCATAAATCAATACT
>NW_027862824.1:0-254 GCF_054177405.1 Leptonychotes weddellii
AATCATGGAACACTTCATCTGGAACTAATGATGTATGGGGATTAACATAAGAATAAAAAAAATAAATAAATAAAAAAAGTCAATGGAATTAAGTAACCTATGTTTTCTAAGTGACTCCTAGTTTATTTTCCCGTACTTTGCATGGTTAAAAAAAACCCAACATCCCACCTCTCAAAGTTGCTAATAAACACCCAGTTATATCTCAATTTAGCTAAAGAGTAGGGCTATTATGTTATTCCATAATCTCATGTAAT
>NW_027862825.1:0-254 GCF_054177405.1 Leptonychotes weddellii
AGAGAAGGAAGCTGAGGTTAAGTGCTTCCCCCAAATCACACATCGAGTCAGTCGAGGCGGCGGCGGGGGAAGACCCCAGAGTTCAAGCTCTGACTCTGCTCTGCTCCAGCTGTGGAGTCCGGCTCCTGAACTCACCACGGGGGTGCTGCTCTTCCTCGGGCGGGAGGGGGCTGCCTGGCACCTCCCCAAACAGGTGTCTTCCACCAGGGACATAACAAGGCCCCTCCTCCCCTCCCCTGCACCACCCACAGCCA
>NW_027862826.1:0-254 GCF_054177405.1 Leptonychotes weddellii
GGTAAAGGAATCTGAAGTAAGGAGGCAGGGCATTGACAACCCCCGTGGGTAACAGAGTCCTTTGCACTACTCCTTGGAAGCGCTGGTGCTCAGCACAGCATTGTTGTGCTATAAAGACTGAGTCAGCGTTTAGCTGAGATAGTGTCCAATAGCCCAGAATGAAGTTGAACTCAGAGTAACCTATTTTTTTTTTTTTTTTTTGGTGACGGATATAGAGGGTGTTTTGTCATAAATTGTAACATATGAAAAAGACA
>NW_027862827.1:0-1882 GCF_054177405.1 Leptonychotes weddellii
TGACTATTTAAATGTGAAAATTTATCATTCATGTCAGTACCCTTTGGCTATTTACAAGTAAGGAATTGCTATGTACTTTATATATCTCTGTATTTGTATGTACATATGTAAGAATACATGACTATACATATGTACACACAGAAATACATCTATGGCCATACACATAGCTATAGATATGTCATATATAATAATCTCCTCAGAAAGATCTGAAATTAAAAAAAAAGAAAAAGTTGTAAACAGGGTCTTGTCTGTATCGTTCAGTGACATGGAATTAGGACCATATGATGACATTCTAGGAATGTGTGTCCAGGTGTCTGAATACCTATTATTAGCCCAGTGTCTGTAAAATTCACATGGGGTAGAATGCAAAAAAGGTAGCAAACAGGCTGAAAAACAGGCCCAGTATACAAGTTCCCCTTGGTTTTAAAAACTTGAGAATGTAACTGCCCATGACGTGCATGCTTGCTTGGTCAAGAATGGTCTATGGATAGATAGCAATTATGTGCTGCAATGTGATTTCACAGCAGCATGATTTCCCAGGTAGTCCTTTAAGGGTGCTGACCCCCCCGATGCTGCCAATGTCTGCGACATGCACTGCGGTTGCGTTTTAGTCATTCACTTGAATGTGCTTTTGCACAGCTGGGAGAAGTAAACAGAATTCAGGTCCTTGGCTTGGAAATGAACTATTACCTAGAAAGAGAAAAGAAGGCATTAAAACCCTATGTATACACAGTGGCTTAAGAACGCAGTGTGCAATGGCTGGTTTGTACTCACATGAATCAAAGGCATTCAAAGAATTTGTAACCCCAAACTGAGTCAGGTATGGTATAAACATTATTGTACCTGCTTTAAGACTGAGTCAGAAAGGCAGTCTGAAGCAAGGTAACACCCTGCCAACCATTGGCAGAATAGAGACAAACACTATACTTTCAAGCAAAAATCAGAAATGGTGATGAGACCAGAAGAAACTCCCAATTGGTTACCAGCCCTACAGGCCAATGCAGCCCCTAGGTGTAGGTAATGCCCCTGCTGCACCCTGGTCTCTAGCCTCTGGAGCTCCTAGGAACAGTGCTCTTCACTAATGTCTGCCTCCTACCCCCAAACAAAGCCATTTGGATAGTTAGTCTTTCTCCTCTGACAGCTGACCAGAGCCAGAGAAGAGGTGATTTGAATGGGTGTCGGGGTCAGGGGTTTGGAACAAATTCTAGGATCCCAGAAGGTTAAAAGCTGGATAGGCTCTTAAAGATTTGTTCAGTCCAACTTCTTTACTTTTGCAAATGTGGAAATCAAATCCACATGAATATTCCATTCCAGATCCTACAGATAGAGAATGGAAAAGCGAGGTCTAGTATCTGGCAGACTGTAACAAAATGTTTAACAATACAAATCCCCTACAGTATTCTTTTTATTTTTATTATGTTATATTAAACACCATACATTACATCATTAGTTTTTTTTTAACCGTAGGTTTCTTTTTTTCATTTTTTTATTATGTTATGTTAATCACCATACATTACATCATTAGTTTTTGATGTAGTGTTCCATGATTCATTGTTTGCATATAAAACCCAGTGCTCCATGCAGAATGTGCCCTCTTTAATACCCATTACCAGGCTAACCCATCCTCCCACCCACCTCCCTTCTAGAACCCTCAGTTTGTTTCTCAGAGTCCATAGTCTCTCATGGTTTGTATCCCCCTCCAATTTCCCCCACTTCATTTTTCCATTCCTGCTTTCTTTTTTCCTTTTTTTAACATATAATGTATTATTTGTTTCAGAGGTACAGGTCTGTGATTCAACAGTCTTACACAATTCACAGTGCTGACAATAGCACATACCCTCCCCAATGTCTATCACCCAGCCACCCCATCCCTCCCACCCCC
>NW_027862828.1:0-254 GCF_054177405.1 Leptonychotes weddellii
AACCTCTTTTTAGAGTGATATATAACAGCATGTACATGCTGCCCTTCAAATGCTGGTAGCAAGCAGAATTCGCAGTGGGGCTGACTCATGCCCGGGGCCATACCGTAACTCTCTGGGAGCTGACCATCCATTCTGATCACTTCAGAGAGCAGGAGAGCCCAGGATTGAGACAAGACCCACTCACGGACAGTAAAGACACAGTTCTTAATAACTTTGTGCTAAGTTTACCTGCCTGGATCCCTGTGTTTTCTTTC
>NW_027862829.1:0-254 GCF_054177405.1 Leptonychotes weddellii
ACACACACACACACTCCTGAATACATCATTTGAAACTGCAGAAAACCAAAGATAAAGAGAAAATCTTGTAGTTAGCCAAAGAAAAGAGATATATTACATACAGAGGAGCAAAGATAGGAATTTTAGCAGACATCAGGTACTGTGTCTGATGTGACATCTTTTTTTTTAAATTTTTTTATTGATATGTTAATCACCATACATTACATCATTAGTTTTTGATGTAGTGTTCCATGATTCATTGTTTGTGCATAACA
>NW_027862830.1:0-254 GCF_054177405.1 Leptonychotes weddellii
GCAGGCAGAGGGAGAGGGAGAAGCAGACTCCCTGCTGAGCAAGGAGCCCAACATTAGGCTTGATCCCAGGACCCTGGGATCATGACTTGAGCCGAAGGCAGACGCTTAACCAACTGAGCCACCCAGGCATCCCAAATGCCCCCACCTCTAATCAAAACAGGTCATCTATTCATTTTGTGGAGCAAAGGCTTCACACCATGAGGTGTGATGACTATCACAATGAATCACCTAGAGGTGAGGTGAAGAGCTTGTAC
>NW_027862831.1:0-254 GCF_054177405.1 Leptonychotes weddellii
CAAAGTGCCAGTGAGTACAAATTATAATCATTATTTACATAAACTTTCTAAAAGTGAACTGGAGACTCTCTTTCATGGGGTAACCCTCTGCTTTAAGGAAAAAAAAAAAAGGTACCCTCCAGGGCACCCAGGCACAAGTGAAAAGTGCCTTTGGGGTTCAGAAATAAATTTTACATGTGTTATAAAACCATGTATTGAAATGTTTACCTCGACTCCTTTAAGGTTTCCTCCTGCAAATCGGCTAACGCGCCAAC
>NW_027862832.1:0-254 GCF_054177405.1 Leptonychotes weddellii
AAATAACAAATAAGACCCTTGTGAATCTTCCAGAGTAATCCAGCTGTTGCTGGCTCCAAGAAAAGATCAAAGAAGGAGTCACTTGTCCTCCAGTCCCATCCATGTTGATGTAAAAGTTGGGTATTCATCCTTTCTGATGGCTGAGTAATATTCCATTGTATATATGGACCACATCTTCTTTATCCATTCATCTGTTGAAAGGCATCTCGGCTCTTTCCACAGCTTGGCTATTGCGGACATTGCTGCTATGAACA
>NW_027862833.1:0-254 GCF_054177405.1 Leptonychotes weddellii
AAAAAAAAAAAAAAATACCAAAAGATGCCTACACAGCTGGTTTGGAAAGATACTGGTCCGAATTAGAACAGGAAGTCAGTAAGCTAGGAGCAAAAATATCCTCAAGAGAAGGTACAATGAATTCCACTCAACAGTTACCCAATATGGAAATCTGTACTTTAACAAAAAAAAAAAAAAAAAAAAAAGAGAGAGAGAGAGAGAACACTTAACTTTGCCCAATGTTAACCAAACTAAACTAAGCAGCATAGTTTTGA
>NW_027862834.1:0-254 GCF_054177405.1 Leptonychotes weddellii
ATGGCAACATCCACCTCAGCCCTCCCGCCGAGCAAAACCAGAGAAGCACCGTTGTCTCTGACAACTATGCCAGAACGTGTCCAGGGAGAGGTCATGATTACACGGGGTGAGGAATCCTAAACCCATCGCCAAATGAGGTCTTGGGTCACTTCGTTCATCACTGCAGCCTCAAACAGGAGTGGGCATCCCCCTCACAAAGTTTTTGATGCTAAAAAGGGTCAAACACTTCCATCAAAACTAGTGGTGGATGGGGC
>NW_027862835.1:0-254 GCF_054177405.1 Leptonychotes weddellii
GCGCCCCCTCCTTTCTCCCTTCTGTGTCTGGGTGACCCTCCTGCCGGTCACCAGTCAAACCCCTGCAGATGCTTCTGCGGGTTCTGTGCCACGTGGGCTGCCGTTCAGACACATATTTGTCCTGGACAGCCCGCCTCCTCCCCAGGCCCTAAAACTGCTCCAAAGGGGGGCCCACCGAGTTTCCACTAAAACAAGGAAAAGGAATCACTCCGAGGTCAGCGCTGGGATTTGGGCTGCAGGGAGGTGTCTGCAGC
>NW_027862836.1:0-254 GCF_054177405.1 Leptonychotes weddellii
AAGATCTCATTCCTTTTGATGGCTGCATAATATTCCATTGTGTATATATACCACATCTTCTTTATCCATTCATCTGTCGATGGACATCTTGGCTCTTTCCACAGTTTGGCTATTGTGGACATTGCTGCTATAAACATCGGGGTGCACGTACCCTTTCAGATCCCTACTTTTGTATCTTTGGGGTAAATACCCAGTAGTGCAATTGCTGGATCATATGGTAGCTCTATTTTCAACTTTTTGAGGAACCTCCATAC
>NW_027862837.1:0-254 GCF_054177405.1 Leptonychotes weddellii
CCTCTCATGCTCTCTCTATCTCATTCTCTCTCTCAAATAAATAAATAAAATCTTTAAAAAAAAAAAGGAAAATGTGTAATTATGTATGGTGATGGGTGGTCACAACACTTCATGGAGCGATCATTTGGCAGGGTATGCAAATGGTAAATCATTATGTTGTACACATGAAACTAGCATAATGTTATAGGTCAATTATACCTCAATAAATAAATAAATATTTTTGGTATCCTGAAACTGTATATGATACCCTGACG
>NW_027862838.1:0-13219 GCF_054177405.1 Leptonychotes weddellii
AGACCCCTGGAGTCAGACATGGGTTTGTATCCTGGGGCCTCCCCTTGAGCTGTAAGGCCGAGAGCAGTCTTCTTAATCTCACTAAACTGTGGGTTTTTTCATATTAAAAGAAAACGGAGCTAATCCTAGTACCTACATCGGAGGGCTTTTGTGAGGCTTAAGGGAAAAGGGGCGGGAAAGGGGCTTAGTCAGGATGGTGCCTGGCACGTAGTAGGTGCTCAGTAACGTAAGCTGGTGGTAGTGTTAACCTCCACCCCCTGCCCAGAAGCCAGCATCCTCTTTTCCTGAGCTAGCCAGGATGGTGATTGATCCTTCCATTTTTGTCTGGCTTCCCGTGTCCTCACTGCTGCCTACGCAGGGCCCGCCTCTTGTCAGAGAATCAGACCTTTCACTCTGCCACTGGTAGACTGGTAGACTGGTAGACTACCGTTGGTACGGTCTTAATGCCAAGAGTTGTCTCTTTTCTCCATTTTGAAAGCATAACAGAGGGCGCCTTCCAGGCTGGACACTGGGTCCTCGGCCACGAGCCAAGCATCAGGGAGAGGCTAGAGACTCTGGTCTGCCGAATCGCCACTATTACCACTATTATTGTCATTATCAGGAAGGCCCTGTGTCAGGTTGTTTTCAAAAGAAAGGGAAAAAATGAAATAAACAAGAGATTAAAAAAAAAAAAAAAGGCTACGAAAAGCCCTTTAGAAACTGAGGCAGGTAGAAGGGCGCTGCCAGTTTGCCCCCTAAAACTGCTTCACTAACAGTCGTTAAATAAGTTCCATGTCATGCCTGTCCACGTCTAACCCAAACCTATTTTTAAGAGAATGAAGGAAGGAATCTTAAGAACCTTCATCATGAATGACTCAAGGGCACAGCTTTCCACCATGGGCCAGGGATCCAGGCCTCAGCAGATGTTTTCAGGAGGGGTTTCCTTTGGGGATCTAGTCAGAGCTTGTCTCTTTGCTGGGAGCGGGGAGCTCGGGGCAAGTGCCCTGTCCGTGTGTTGCAAGCCCCACAGCCTTGTTCTGTGTGAGCATGCGCATCCTCCCCTGCCTTCTCTGGCTCCTTAACTCTGCTGGAGGGTCCGCTGCACCAGACCAGGCTTTGTCTGGGGCAAAGTGATTGACAGGTAATTTGAGACAAGGGTGGTCTGGTCTTACAGACCTTCGTGCCAGGGAGTAGGTGTGCTGAAAACAGCGTGATCCAAGCTGTTGATGCAGAACCTTCAAAGTCCAATAGGGACTGCCTTTTCCATGTAACGAATTTATTTCCGAAGAACACAGGTTTATAATCAGCCTTCGGCCCCACAAGCGAAGAAGGTGCCACCGAGGTCGTTTCTGTTGAGGAGTAGAATCAAGGTTTGGGGCGGCCTTTGGTTTGTCTCCTTTCCCCCCAGCCAGGATGGCTCTTCATCTGCCTCTGTGACAGGACTTCGCTGGAGGAAGCAGCGGGGCCTCTGCCCTCCCTTTTCCGGCAGCCTTGTGCCTCGTGTGGAAAAGGTGTATCCCCTCAGTCAGCAGACAGGACTTAGGAGAATCTGGGGCGGAAGAACGACCTGTCTCTTCTTCTAGGAAGACAAGTTTAAAGAGAAATTTGCTAAAGTTGGGTTACTTTTTAAATTCTGCAAAGTAAAAAAAATGAGATGTGCCCATTTTGCGTGGGCAATGGATTTTGGTTTTGCGTGGTCTTGATGATATGTCTGGAGGTCAGAGTGGGTTTATATTTGATAGTTGGCAGTCATCCGGGGATCAGTTTCAAGTGCAGGTCATACCCTCAGTAGTGTGTTGGGACAGGAGGTATACCACAGGGCGTCTGGCTGGTGATCCCGAGGTGACAGAGAAGCCTCATTGTGTCCACTTAGGGCAGGAGTGAGAGGGGTCGTGGGCAGAGGCAGTTTTTCCAAGTTTTATTTCCTCTGCTTTCTAAAGGAAAAACAAACAAGGCCCGAGGTTGTTGGGTCCCCTGTGAAGCCTGTGTCCTTCAGGAGTTGCAACATCAAACATCGTTCTCACCCACCAGCATCCACTCCCTTCTCTCCTCCTGCAAGGCCCTCCTCCCTGCTGCAGATACCGATGGCTCTCAGCTCCCCAGCAGTGCTCTCTCTGCTCCTCGTCACTGGTCCAGGACGGGGCTGGGTGGGAGTTAACCATATCAGGTAAACTTTCTGCCTGTCACTAGATATAAATCAGGGAAGCCTGTTGCTCCATTTGAGGCTGATGGCCATGTCCTGACTATGAGGGGAGGTTGCCTAAGGGGAGAAGCAGCACCCCAGGGAGGCAGAACAGAGAAGGCGAGTACTCTCGGATGGAGTTCTTTAGCTACCGACTCCACCAGCCCCGGGGTTTGGGGGGGGGGGCAGGGGCGGGGGCGGCCTCTGAGTGAGGTGGGACCCGTGGGCCCGAAGTTGGGCTTGCTCTTCCCTGATTGGAGTCCTTTGAATGCCTGGAGTGTTTCCTTTTCTTCTGCACCCCTTGTTCCACCTTAATTAAAACAAGATCTTCTGTGCCTTGATGGTTTTGAGCAGTCTTCAGAGTCAGAGAACACTGGGTTGATATCTAGACTTCACACTTGCATGGCCCTGGGCAAGTCCTTGAACCTCATTGACCTCGGGTTCCTCCCGGGAGAATTGGGAATAATGGTACTTCATAGGGTTGAGGTGAGCACCAAATGGGATGCCCTACGTAGGGGCCGTGGGAAACCCTGAAGGCAAGGCAGGCTTGGAGCCGGGGCCAGGCTGGAGGCCTCCGTTAGGACATCTGTCATGTCCTTGCCCCAGCAGGAAAAGGGTTTATCTGACTCTTGTTCTCTGTGTGGAACAGCCCATGTCAGACACCCTCTGTCCTCTGCAGATCCCATCCCATTGGAGGCTCTTCCCAGAGGGAGTGGTGGTTTCCTTGGCTTCTCACTGAGCATCGGCCCTTCATGCCCACCCACAGATCCTAGAGACAGGAAGATTTTCGGGGTGGGGGGGCACTGGGAGGAGACAAAAGATATTATCCTGGGTGGCCTCTTCCTCTGAGGGCCACCACCTCTTCCTTGTCCAAGGAGTCTTATGGCAGCCTCTGAGGGCCACCACCTCTTCCTTGTCCAAGGAGTCTTATGGCAGCGCAGGTGGAAATGTGTGGGGTCAAATCCTGGCCTGTGGACATGTGGCCCAGCCTCTGAGACTCTTTCTGGAGAGGAACAATGGGGACAAGGTGAAGCATCCGTGCTAAGTGGTGGTGAGGAAAGAGTAAGTGGGGTCGTGCATGCATGTGAGGGACCCAGCAGAGCACGGGGACAGAGCAGGAACTCAGTAGGTATGTGGTGCTTTCTACATCTGCCTGCAGACAAGGGTGGAGGCCACCCCACTGCTCAGAAGCTGCGTCACCCAGAGAGAGAGGATTAGAGACAGCAGATGAAGGACAGGCAAATTCCAGCTCTGTTTTTGAGCTCTTGAGGTCTCAGGAGAGTAAGTACACAGGAGGATGCACTGCCTAGGAGTGGGAGGGAGCTCCCCATCACTGAGAGTAAGGTACCTTGTGATGCTGGGATTCTGGCCCCTCTGCCCATTTCAGCAGAGCCAGGTGACAGAGAGGGGTATGGAGGCCTTCAGTCTGAACGAGTCCTCATCCCTCGATTGCTGTCATTCCGAAGAGGCTCTTGGTGCATGGAGTGGCACTAAACAGTGGGTCAGACCTCAGGACTGGACATAGCCGTCCAGTCAGCCAGGCAGGCTGCAGTCCTGCAGAAGGCGGAAGCTTGGCTGAGTGTCTCTTCTGGTCTCCTAGGCCAAGGATGGCGACCTGACTTCTCCCTCACCGCCCCTGTCTCCCTACCACTGCCCGGCTGTCACCGAGACTGGTGGCCTCTCCAGGAGCACTGAAAATTGGCCTGGAGAAAGGGGACATCATGGGGTCCATTGTCCAGTAAGCAACTTGGCCCAATTATTCTTCACCATTTTGAACTTCCTCCTAGAGTTTATTATCCAGAAACATTTGGAACGGTGATGGAGAAAGGCCTCTTTTATCTTCTTTAGTGCTAGGGGTCTGATTAAATGAGCTCTTTGCCTCCAGCCGTATCTTCTGAAAACTCTTCTGAGCATTTTGCCTGATCCTTGAGTTCTACTGGCTTATGCAGCTGCTGGTGCAGTGCATTTAGGGGGTCCGGGGAAGGGGGAGTACGGGAAACAGACTGAAAGGGCTTTATAATAACCACCGGTTGCCCAAGTACCTGTTGGCTTTTTCCTACTGCACTTTGGCTACTTCAAGGCAGGTGAAAATGCAAGGTGGCTTTTCATCTGTCTCCACAGTGGCAAAATACAGAAATACCTATGTTAGTGTTCCCCCAGAAGTAGATCCTGAGACAAAGGTTCAAGTAGAAGTAGATGATTTGAACTCCATCCCAATAAACATGAATAAGGGGGTGAAGAACTGAGACAAGGAAGGGAAAGGAGGGGGAATGCATCAGGCTAATGACCACTGTGGGCAACACCTCATCTGTTAGGGAACTCTGGATTGTAGAATATGCCTCAGAACTCTCCGACCTGGGGAAGATGGGAGTGGGGTATTCATTCATTCGTTCATTCACTCACTCACTCACTCACTCACTCACTTATATTTCAATTCCAGTGTAGTGAACATGCAGTGTTATATTAGTGATTCAACCATTCCATGGGAGGGGGGTAATTATGCAACTGTTCCCATCAGATGTTGGTGCAGGTGCCTGGCTTGTACATGGTATAGTTAGAAACCCAGGCAATCCCTCCTCTGGGCCCCATGCTTTAACCACCACACGATTTCTAGCGGAATGCTCTGCCCATCCCCAGCAAACCTCTCTTCCCATTTTCCCCCTTGGAAGGCAACTTGAGAGCCTGAAGGGCCCTGTGCGCCAGTCTGTATTTGTCCTGTCTTCTGTCAACATCCTTCTGGCTGGCCTGGGGAGGGGGTGGTAACTTAGCATCCAACTAGAAACAGTGCTTCCCCCCACCCCCACCCCCAGGCTCAAAGGCTGGCCCCTGCCTGGTTGCCTCGTTGCCCCACAATGCCCCAACCCCATGTCTCCTGGTTCCCATAGGCTTGGCCCCAGGGCCCCGAGTTCAGGGCTTGCCTGGGATTGTCCGCTGCACACGCAGTCCCTCAGGTCCAGAGGAGGGGCCCAGTGTCCTTCCTTCCGTGGCCCCACCCCACACCCTCACCTACCTGCTGCCAAGCTCGCATTCCACCACAGGGAGGCCTGAGGGAGGGGCAGATGACAGAATGCTCACCAGAGAGGTGCCCACTCAGGTTAGAGGTTGGTCTTTCCTCCCTTTTCCTCATTTCCCTGCAGGTCTTGCTCTCTGACATCCCCTGGGTGTGTCCATCTTGCTTTAGCTGCTGTTGGAAGCGTTCCCGTCTGTGATGGGGGCAGAACACACATCAGCTCCTGCCCCGCTCATCTGCCTCTCATCTCTCCAGGGAGGGCTATTTATCTTATATTGTCTAAATATTATTACTCAACCACTCTCTCAAATTCTGTCATTTGTAAATAGGGATTTATTTGATTCTTTATTGTCAACTTTTTGACTTTTTATTATGGAAAATGTTAAACAGACCCAAAAAAGGATCATAGAAAGGCCCCCATCACCATCTTTGACAGTGATCTAGTTGCTACTGTCTTGTTGCATCTGTCTCCATACTTTCTTTGCTAAGTATCTTTATTTTATTTTATTATTTTATTTATTTATTTATTTATTTATTTATTTATTTATTTATTTATTTATTTTTAAATAGGCTCTGTGCCTAACATAACGTGGGCTGGAACTCACAACCCTGAGATCAGGAGTCACATGCTGTACTGATTGCACAGCCAGGAGCCCCTTTGCTGGAGTATTTTAGAACAAACCATGTACAGGTCATTTTACCTAAAACCACTTATGTTCTCTTCTTTCTTAAGTTATCTAAGTTTTTTTTTAAAGATTTTATTCATTTGAGAGAGAGCCTGAGAGAGCACGAGCAGGGTGGGGGGGAGAAGCAGAGGGAGAGGGAGAAGCAAACTCCCTGCTGAACAGGGAGCCCCACACGGGGCTCGATCCCAGGACCCTGGGATCATGACCTGAGCTGAAGGCAGACGCTTAACCGACTGAGCCACCCAGGCGCCCCTTACCTAATTTTTTATGACTTTTTCTTTTGAAATAATTTTAGACTTATAGAAAAGTTACCAAAAATGCTCACTCAGCTTCCCCTGATGTTAAATCTTACATAACCACAGTGCAGTGATCAAAACCAGGAAATTAACACAGTACCACTACCTAAACCACAGAGCTTATTCGGATTCTGCCAATTGTGCACTCATGTCCTTTGCCTGGCCCAAGATCCCACGTTATGTTCTGTTGTTGTGTCTCCTTAGACTCCTTCCATCTGGGCTAGCTTCTCAGTCGTTCCTGGTCTTCTGTGACCTTAACTCTTGAAGAGTGCTGGTCAGGTATTTTGTAGAATGTCCTTCAATTTGGGTTTAATGTTTTCTCTGCTGACTTATCTATATACCAGATTCAGAGCTAACAGTGGAGCTAGACCACGTTTCCTCATTTGGACGTATAGATTGAGGTTGTGTTTTTTGGGTAAGAAGATGACAGGAATGAGGTGCCCTTCTCAGTGTCAGCAATAATGGAAATAGAAGGTTATCTAATTTTTAAAAAAGAGTTTATTTCTTTGGGAGAGAGCAAGGGGTATCACGGGGCACATGGTGTCAGGAAATTATTACCAGTGATGTTAATGTCGATTTGTTGATTCAGGGGCTGTCTGCCAGGCTTCTGTATCGTAGTTTCTTCCTTCCTTCCTTTCTTTTCTTTTTCTTTTGTACCGTAAAGTGCCTATTTTTGCCTTCGTAATAGACAGTATCTGACAGGGAGATTGTTCAAGATGATGCGAATATCCTATTTCTCATCATACTTCCACCCACTAATTTTAGCATCCAGCTGTGGATCTTGCCTGAGACCATTATTACTGTGATGTTTGCCAAATGGTGATTTTCTGTTTCCATCATTGCTTCTACACATATTAATTGGAGTTCCACTGTAAGAAAGATCTGTTCCTTCTTGCTTACTTATTTATATCGATATTGCATGCTTATGCATGGGTTATAATCCATTACTGTTGCTTTTTAATTTTGTTACATTGCCCCAGATTTAGCCACTGGGAGCTCCTTCAGGTTAGCTCCTGTGCCACCTTGTTATGTCCTCATCATTTTTTGAGAACTTCCTGACATTCTGGTAGTACAAGATATTCCAAACTCACCTTGTACTTTCCCTGCCTGAGCCGTGGAAACAGTGATTTTTCCACAGAGCCCTGGGTCCTTAGTAGGGGATGATATTAGGAACCAAGACCTGAGTGCCAGGTGTGCCGTCCCCGCTCCCAGGCCCTCCTGTGGGTCAGAACTAGGAGCTGTATGTATGTGGGTGCACCCCCCACTCCCCCCCGCCCCCACAGCTGTTCCTCCTGCTCACATTCCTCCTGTCTCGCGGGCCTGAGTCCTTCTTCAGTTCCCTGGCCCAGATCTGAGCTGAGGCCCCCAGGGTAGCCTCCCCAGCTCCCCAGGGAGACACCCTGCCCTTCTGGCCTCTCCTGACCTTAAGGATGAATGAACTCTCCCTCCCTCCCCCTGGCTTCGTTCTGTGTCTTTTTTTCCCTCCTCTTACCTCCTAGAGAGATGGCAGAACTCGCAGCTGTGGTCATGTCACGCTGGGGACGCAGGTGCTCTCTTCTGAGCAGCCTTGTACTGTCCGTACCACGGTGGTGGGAAGGATAGTTGGTGCCCTTAGCAGCACCACGGGACACTGGTCAGAATTGGTCAAGTGTCAGCAGTTTGCTGTGATTCAACCTGATTGCAAAGCAGTTCTTCGCTGGTGGGGCTGGGTGGAGAATTTCATGGGGTTGGGGGGGGGCACGTGTTTTTGAAAAAGTATATGCAGCAATATGATTTTACATACGCAGATATAGGTAAAAAATACCAACTTCAGAAGGTAAAAGTTGATGAAATCTTTCAGTCTTGGGGGTGGATCCTGTAGAAGAGACTCTCTTATGAGTGAAGAGTGCTTGGGGAAGGGGGTATTGGACTTTACAGGTCAGTATGGGGCACGAAAGGGTTTCTCTTTTTTTATGAGTTTGAAAAGATAGGGAAACACTGATATTTAAGCACATTTCTTGGCTGTAGGGTTCTGGGCTTACAAAGCCCTTCCCCTGGAGATTAACAGGGCTGACTGGAGCACAGACAAAACCGAGCCAAGAAGGCAGCCGCCTGCACCGTCTCCTCTCATTCTGGGGCTGGACCAGAAGATCTCTGCTCTTGTTCTGCAAAAGCCTTGAACACCCGCATGAAGGACATGGGTTCCTGGGCTCTCAGGAGAGCTGTGACTTTATCTTCTTCCCTACAGACCAAGAAGGCCCAATGGGACTGAGCAAGTGGGAGTTCTGTTAAAGGACCAGCTTTGAGTTCACACGGGAATATATTTCAAATAAGTCATCTGCAGACTTCAGGACTTGAATTGCCATAAGGAACATGCTCCTTGTACCCCTTCATGCAGAGCTCCCTCTCCTCTAGGCACCCCATTCTAACTCCCACATGAATGGAGAGACACTGAGGCTGGGAGCTTGTCATTGGGTTTTCTACCTCTGTTCTCTCCCATCTCCAGGCTACTCTGCTCAAAGGCCTTCAAGAGTTCCCCATTGACTAGAGGGTAGAGTTCAGATTTCTTGACCTATCATCACGGCTGTTGACATTCTGGCCTTAGCTAATTTTTCTAAGTCTCTCGTCTGTTTTTCCTCTGTGAACCATCTACCTAATCAGACTGGGCTGTGTGGTCTCCCCCGTCTTTGGATGCCCCCCCCCCACCTCCTTTCTTTCTACCCTGGAGATGACATTTCTGGTTCCTCTGAAAGCTCCAGGGAATGGTAAACCAGAAGGACCCATTTCTTCCTCAGAGGAAGCCTGCAGGGCTCACCGGAGCCCCACCTACCACCTATGTTATGACACAAAAGTTACCTTAGTCCACATTCCCTACCACATGGGGTCCATGTGGAAAGTTGTAGCTCCACTTGGGCCCACAATGACTAGGGTTGTTTTCTAATTGCTAATCCCAGAGTTTCGCGGAGGGCTTTGCTTACCCGAGTTAGAAGGGTCATGGGGAAACTGATGCCGAATAGGTCCACTAGGTTAGAACACAGCTCAGAAGCAGAAGGCACAGGCCAGACCCCCGTGCGTTTGCTTCCTGCACAACAACCTATAAAGAGGTTCTCCTCAGTTAAATTTGTCTTGGCTTGGAGAAACCAAAACCCCAGCCAAAGCTGGCTTCGATGATCCGGAAAGTTCACAGCAGGAAGTCCAGGTATAGGGCTCCGAGATGTCTGTAGGTCCTTTGTGTCTCTCCATCCCGCCGGCCTTGGCGTCCTGGCTTTGTTCTCCCGCTGGGCAGCAGATGGCGGGCAGGTCTTTCTTTCCTCCCCGGTGGGTGTGAACATGGGCTGTGACTCCTCCCCCTTTGGTCTGCTTGGTTCTACTCTGGTAGCATCCTCCACTGGGCTTGCTGTCAGCTGATCAGCCCTCTGGAGGTGGGAGGTAGATCTTGGCTTTGTTTGCGCCTCATGGGTCCCCAGGGGAAGGGCTAGCTCTCTGGCCAGACCTGGGATTTTATTATGCAGTGGGAGGGGGCGGGGACCCTGGGTGGAAACAGTGTCTGCCCTGGTACGTATTAATACACTCAACTTGGAAGCCCAAGGAGCAGAGCTGGTGACCGACTCTGGCCCAAGGTGTCAACAGGTGACGGCATGGCTCGTCTCAGTCTCCATCTTTGGGAGGAATCCTCTGCTTAGATTTAAAATCCTTTGTTTCAAATGACTGTAATGAAAAGTGACAGTTCCCACCTCAGCGCCAGTCAGCTTTTGCTTCGAGTCACACAAAGGCAGCCAAGTGTGTCCAGAAGGTTTTAAAACGCCAGACTTCATCGTGCATCCCTGTGGCCCTTTGTTAACCATCTGATGCCCCGACTTTTTTTCTTTGCCCCTCTGCTACACACTTAGTAGTTTGAACCTACTTGTGTGGAATTGCCATTTTTGTACGTGAGAAGCAGTCGGTTCTCAGTACTCCTGAGGTACAACTAATACATGATCTGACCTTCTCCACCGCCCTGGGAGGTGGGGGCTGCACCCTCACCTTTGCTGATGGGGAAGCTGACTTCAGAAAGGCCACACGGTAAAGTCATGGAGCTGGGGTTTGAACTCGAGTCTTCTGGCTTCTTAAACTTCCCTAGACAGCACACATCCTCTTCTGGGAGCCATCGACCACCAGTAATGCAGCGGGAACTCAGAGCCAGGTTGGTTTAGGGTGTGATGTGAGAACTACGGGTGGTCAGGTGTCTCCAAAAGAGCTAACCAGTCGGTCAGACTTACTGCCCTAAGACCAAGGCGTGCGGACTACCTGTCTCCCTGCTCTGGGGAGGGTTAGCAGAAGGTGTGGCAAGGGGAGAACTCCACAGGAGTTTCCTCGGGCAGAGGAGGCTGCAGGGGATGGAATGGGTCTGCCCTCCCTAGCAGAGCTGTGCCCAAGGGGGTTCAGAGCGGCTCATCCACATCAGACCTGGCCCGGCCCTAGAGGGAGGCGGCGGGATGGAGAAGCGGAGAGGCTGGGCTGTGCGAGGAGCCGTCTACCTTCACCAGACCCTGAACTCAGAAACTGCCCGGCCAGGCCTGCCCCTGCCCTGCTGCTCTCCCCAGCCTTCAGGAGGCAGCACTCACCCGCACGTTAGGACACCTCCATTTTTAATCTTGGTCGTGTCACAAACATGCTGGGTGATTTGGGGCAAATTCTTCACCTCTCTAAAATGAGGAGGACTTGCTTAGTGGTTGTTAAGCCTAATAGTGGAATTCCCTGCCAAGAACAAAGAAGCCCATTTTTAAATAAATTTTGTGGCACTTTATTAGTTTCCTAGGGTTGCTGCAACAGATTTAACCCCGGACGTGGTGGCTTAAAATGCCAGAAGTCTATGCTTGCACAGTTCTGGAGGCCAGAAGTCTAAAATAAAGATATTGACAGGGCCATGCTCCCTCTGAAAACTCTAGGAGAGAATCCTTTCTTACGTCTTCTTAGTGTTTGGTGGCTCCTGGTAATTCTGAGTGGTCTTTGGTTTATAGCTACATCATTCGAGTCTCTTGTCTTTGTCTTCACGTGGCCACCTTTTCTGTTCCTCTGTGTCCTTTTCTGCCTCTTATAGGGACACTTTCATTAGATTTAGGGCCCACCCTAATCCATTATAATCTCATCTCAAGATCCTTAACTAATTATATGCATAAAGACCCTATTTCCAAATAATATCACGTTCTGAGGTTCTGGGTAGACATGAATTTGGGGGGGACATTATTCGACCCACTATAGTACCCCTAAATATAAGAAATTAAAGGTGCTTGGTTTTGTTTGGAGGTAAATGGAGGCCCGAGACCCTGGCCTCATGTCCTTGTGGCCTACCACCAGCCTTGGCAGCCCCCAAGGATCAGGTCTGCAAACCACTAGGTACTCCAGGTTTCAGGAAGCCCTAGTTCACCATATCCCATGGTGATGAGACTTTGGACTTATAATTTTGAATTGATACTGGAATGAGTTAAGAAAGACTTTAGGGGCTATTGGGACTCATGGCCTGGTTCTTTGGTTAAGAGCCTCTTCTTGGTTTTTCTCAAACGTGGCTGTATCCCAGAATCACCTGGGAGCTTGGTAAAAAAGCAGATACCAATGAGACTTTGGGTTCTGGTCAAAATGGAGTGGACATGTGTATCCCTAAAGAAGCCACCCCAGAAATGTCAGTGAGCATAGACCAGAAAAGGCCCCAGGGAAAGCACGCTCTCTCTCATCAAAGGACTGGAAGAAGAGCAGTCTTGCAAAACCTTTTTGACCATAACACCCTATTC
Source organism: Leptonychotes weddellii (assembly GCF_054177405.1). NCBI lineage: Eukaryota > Metazoa > Chordata > Mammalia > Carnivora > Phocidae > Leptonychotes > Leptonychotes weddellii. Next base: position 11,901 of record NW_027862838.1, read on the forward strand.
TTGTAAAACACCAGGGAAAACTGCTTCTCCCTTCCCTTCCAGTTTTAGTGAAGGCTCAATGGACAGCTTAGACATCCATCCTCACTTTGTGGTAACCAACCAGATACCTCCCACCTTCAGCACCGCACCCCCATCCCCCCACCATGGGGCTGGATGAGAAGCCTGGACTTTTACCACCACCCAGAGGTAAAAAGATGTCCCCCCCCCCTGCCCCGCCACCATGGTCCCCTTGAGGTGTCAGTGGAGCCTAGACTTCAACCCCCACCCAGTGATGATGAGGCACCCCTATTGAGGCCAACTGAGGAGCCTAGATTTCACCCCTACTCAGCGGTTGTGCCGCATCTCTCACTCTCCCTGCCAGAGTGCTGTTGGTGGAGGCCGAGCAAGGAAGCGTGGATTTCCTCCCACCCAACGATAAAGAGTCGGTGCTCTCCCTTCCCCCACCAGCATGGTTCTTGCAAAAACCTGCTAAAATGGAAGACTTAATATAAGCTCCAGGATAAGTCTCAGCAAAGAAAGAGAAGATATAAAGAACTAAATGGAGATTTGAGAACTGAAGAATGTAGTAACCAAAATAAAAAATCACTGGTGGGCCCAGTAGAAGAATGGAGATGACAGAAGAAAGAATCAGTGAACATGGAAACAGACAGTAGAAATTATCCAATTTGAACAGCAGAGAGGAGGTAGACTGGGAAAACAAATTGAACAGAGCCTCAGACACCTATAGGACAATACTTTTTTAAAATTTAGCATTTGTGGAACTGGAGGCTGAAAAAGTATTTAGAGAAACAATGGCTGAAAATTTCCCAAGTTTGGTGAGAGGTATAAACCTACAGATTCAAGAGTGAATGAGGGCGCCTGGGTGGCTCAGATGGTTAAGCGTCTGCCTTCGGCTCAGGTCATGATCTCAGGGTCCTGGGATCGAGTCCCGCATCAGGTTCCCTGCTCAGTGCAGAGCCTGCTTCTCCCTCTCCCTCTGCCACTCCCTCTGCTTGTGCTCTTCTATCTCTCTGTCAAATAAATAAATACAATCTTTATTAAAAAAAAAAAAAGATTTAAAAAAAAAAAAGAGTGAATGAAACCCTCACAGGGTAAATGCAGAGAAACCCACACCAGGACACCTGATAACCAGGCTTCTGAAAAGTAGACAAAGGAACACTCTTCAGAGCCACACGAGAGGGACGTGCTACGGCCAAGGGAACGGCGCTTCACATACAGCAGATTCCTCATCAGAAACATGGCGGCGAGAAGGAGGCTGCCCTGCCTAAGCATTCGCGTGCCGAGAGAGAGAGAGCACTGTCACCCCAAAGATCTGTCCC
>NW_027862839.1:0-1882 GCF_054177405.1 Leptonychotes weddellii
AGGATAGCCTTATCGTTCAAGATAATTCAATTAATAAGAGCAATGCCGTCAATCAAGACAGTGCCGTTAATCAAGACAGTAATCAGGATAATACAATCAATCAAGACAAGACTGATAGTGACCAGATAAATAACACTGACGCTCCAAACACTGACGCAGCGCCTATCCCTGTGCCTATTGAGCGCAATCCTGAGCAAGAGGTAGAATGGTTACTTAGCGCGTTAGAGCAGCGCCCCACTGATACTGACATCTGTATTCAAGCTATGAATGCATTACGCGCGTGCGGTACACCTGATGAGGGCGTGACATTAATGTGGTCGTTTATCCACCGTCAATTGGCTAATAATAATGTCACTGTTACTAAAGCGGATAGTCAAGACACTGACAGTTTCGAGCAAGCCGACACAGAAGAAGACCCTCTATACGCATTTAAGCTTGAATTTTTAGATTTATTGATTGAAACAGGTGATAATGAGGGCGTAGAGCGCCTAGCGCAAATGATCAAAGCGTCAGGTGATGCTGTTTTCGCTCATTGGTGTATGGTCAGGCAAGCGTATCATAATCTTGATTGGGAAGGTGTGTTGCAGCATGGTCATGACTTACTTGAGCTCAAGTCCGACTCTTTTGGTACACGTATCTTATTGGCTAGAAGCCTTATGCAGCTGCAACGCTTTAAGGAGGCGGCTAGTGAATACAAATATGTCATGGATGCACTGCCAGATGATAACAACTATATATGGGATTATCTTACTGCGGTAACGGCGGCAGAGGACTGGGCGGCTATGCGTAAGACTGCCAAGGCATTAGATATGGAAATGGCACAAAATAATGAGCCGCCTGCCGAGGATTGGGGCTGGGTTATCTTGCGCTATCAAGAACAAGGTGATATCAAAGAGTATTACGGCAGACGTACTAGCCCTGTTTCTGCCATTATTATAGAGAATGCCCTGCCCAATAGTATGCAGCACGTTGGTGACCATGTGGTCTTTGATGCAGCCATATTAACCACTCCGCCTGACGAGCCTAAAGAGCGAGAAAACTACATTCCCACGTTTGCAGTCGTGCATACACTTGAGCATGGCGGATACAAAAAAAGTATCTTTATAGAAGGGGTACATCCAGGGGAGACCGCATTAGAGGCGTTTGAGGCGGCATGTGAGCAGAATAATTATAAACTATGGATATACAGTACCTCATCCTATGAAGTAACGGACAGTCATGTCAATAATATTCAGGACGATGATATTCAAGACAATGATATTCAAGACAATGATATTCAGTGCGATTCTCATCAAAAAAGTGCTAATCAAGATAAGGTTAATCAAAACGACGTTAATCAAGACGAGAGCAGTCAAAATAAGCCTGAGCTTGAGTCTCAAGATGAAGATAAAAGCCAAGGTGCCGTATTGCCAGGTATTATGATGTTTTTAGCTGTCCCTACTGCCGTGTCTGATAAGCAAGCGGATGCATTTCTGACAGCACAAACCCGTGACTGGGAACATCAAATGACTTGGCTGGGTTTGGCAAAAGCCGCTGAAGTCGATACTAAACCGCATGAAGCCGTTATTGAGCGTTACGGCTTATAATTTATTCTCTAGAAGGTAAAAGGTTATGCTCTAAAAAGCTACGCATCAGGGAGCTATTAATTGAAAAAAGAAATAGTGTCTCTATTTTTATTTATTTTTTAATTGATAATAGATACGTAACCACCAAAGCAAATCTAGGGTGAATTATTCTCATCAGCTCCCTCGTTATCCCGTTTAGATACCGATTTTATCGCTGCTTGGTCATTCTTGGTGACCTGTAGCACAGCTTGCTCTACGGTGCCAAAATCAGTATGACGTACATCGTAACCACTTTTGGTATAAATAACTAACTCCGA
>NW_027862840.1:0-254 GCF_054177405.1 Leptonychotes weddellii
GACCACTTCTGGCAAGTGGTAGAGCCGCGGAGCACAAAATTGGAACTTTTAGAAGTCGGCTCCGCTGAGGGACGTTGCTCCAATGGCTAAGCCGGGGGTGGAATCCTCGTGGGACAGGGTGGTCTCAGGACCCTCAGGGTCACAGAAAGACTGGGGGTGCCTGAGCATGGCAGAGCTCCCAGGTAACGGAGCAGGGAAGCGGGCTGCAGAGGCAGAGCCCAGGTGCGGGCTCTCAGCTTGGGGTTGCCATAAAC
>NW_027862841.1:0-254 GCF_054177405.1 Leptonychotes weddellii
AAGTCTGAGTGCCCTGTCCCAGGAGATATAACACCATCTTTTATCAGTCATCCCTTACTGTCACCAAAACAATTTATCTGGAAGAATCAGGTGCAAGAGGGGAAAAAGCATTTTCATGAAAACTAACTGGAATTAAGTTGGAATCCTCCCTGAGGACTTCTTCTATCCAGGATTCCATCCAGACAGAGTGCCACCCATTGGCTATGGTTGAAGTTAGAAAAAAGAACTATGGTCAGGAATGGCTAAGGAGGATT
>NW_027862842.1:0-254 GCF_054177405.1 Leptonychotes weddellii
GTATGGATATTTTAACGTTTGTTCTTCCAGTCCATGAGTATGGGATATTTTTCCCTTTGTGTCATCTCTCATTTCTTTCATTAATGTTTTAAAGTTTTCAGAGTATAGATCTTTCACCTCTTTGGTTCAGTTTATTCTCGGGTATTTTATTCTTTGTGGTGCAATTATAATTGGGATTGTTTTCTTTCTTTTTTTTTTTTAAAGATTTTATTTATTTATTTGACAGAGACAGAGATAGTGAGAGCAGGAACACA
>NW_027862843.1:0-254 GCF_054177405.1 Leptonychotes weddellii
TACCTGTCTTCTCAAGTTTTGGGGGTGGCAATTTGTCCTCTGACCTTAATCCTCTGGAAGAGCTAAGAAAAATTATCATTTTTCAATTTGTTCAACTTTTTTCCTGCTATGAGAGTGGCAATGACAACTTGCAACCTCTTTACATGTCACAGTGGAAACTGGCTACCTTGTTGGCTGTTTTTATTATGAAAGAATATTGGATTTTGCTTATGCAAAATATTATGCAACATGTTACTTATACATCTATTGAAATA
>NW_027862844.1:0-254 GCF_054177405.1 Leptonychotes weddellii
GCTGCATAATATTCCATTGTATATATACACCACATCTTCTTTATCCATTCATCTATTGAAGGACATCTTGGCTCTCTCCACAGTTTGGCTATTGTGGACATTGCTGCTGTAAACATTGGGGTGCATATGCCCCTTTGGATCACTACATTTGTATCTTTGGGGTAAATACTAAAAAGGTATGTACAGTTAAAATCTTAGTATCTACTGCCAAGTCACAAACCCCTAGTCTCACCCTCCAAATTCATCCAGAAGAA
>NW_027862845.1:0-254 GCF_054177405.1 Leptonychotes weddellii
GAACAGAACCGAGGGCCTCCCCTGCTTGCACATCAGCAGTCAGTGCCGAGAGCTGAGCGGGGCAGGACCGACGCCTTATCTCAACTGCGCGCCCACAGACTGACTGCGCGTTTGGTTGCTTCACTTCCCGCACCATTCTGTTACCTAGTTTGTTGTGTGGCTTGTCTTCTGCCCTGCTGTGTGCCGTGTAAGAAGCCTAATTTAATCACATGGTGAATTGTCACGGAGTTTGGAAGCCTGAACCTGCTCTATAA
>NW_027862846.1:0-254 GCF_054177405.1 Leptonychotes weddellii
AAGCGGGTTGGTGGTACCCTGGCTGCCTGGCCGCCAGCGAATGTCCCTCCTCCCATGTGGAAATCAGTCCCTGCCTGAGGGGGGTTTAACCCCCAGCAGCCCTGTTCTTCTTCTCCCCACTGGAGGGCATAGCCCAGGACTTGTCTGCACTCCTTGAGGCGGCCCGCCGGGAGGCCTGGGTGGGTGCTGAGTGCTCTGACGGAGGATATGAGGCTGTACATGAGGGGTGCCTATATCCAAGGGGGTGAGCATCT
>NW_027862847.1:0-254 GCF_054177405.1 Leptonychotes weddellii
ATTGAATTTAAATTAAAAAACACTAAGTACAATTTAATGGTGACAAATAAAAAATCATATTTGTGATGTTTAAAAAAATACTAAGTACAAAAAATAAAAAAATAAAAATAAAAGTAACTGGTTAAAAAAAAAAAAAGGGGAGGGGGGGCGGAGCAAGATGGCGGAGGAGTAGGAGACCTGGATTTCGTCTCCTCTCAGGTATTCAGCTGGATAGGGATCAAACCATTCTGAACACCTACAAACTCAACAGGAGA
>NW_027862848.1:0-254 GCF_054177405.1 Leptonychotes weddellii
AACACCTTACCTCGGGCCCCACGGCCTACCGCGGGCTGGTAAGATGACACCTCCTATGGAGCCTCTGCACATGCAGACCCACCTGCAAGACACAGCGCACGAGTGAGCACTCACAGCAGGCCCTGGTGCGCACAGTGGCCGGCAGATTACAGCACCCACAAATGTGGCCTGTTGCTACTCGTATCCACCAGTACCACACAACTGTCTCAGGGACAAGAACAACTTAACTCTAGAAAGGGGTCTGCGGATCACCT
>NW_027862849.1:0-254 GCF_054177405.1 Leptonychotes weddellii
GGGGCTTGAGGCATAGAGGCTGCCCAGCAGGTTATTTCCAGATCTTGATCCCGGGTGGAGAGAAAGCAGTTGGTTGAGTCTTCTGGGGTGGACAGTACTATAGATTGCTGAGTGAGCCTGGGAGCAACAGAGCCTGGCTTTGTTGAGGTTGTTCTCATGTGGAGGGCAGTTACTTCCTCTCCTTGTCCATCTTTCCAGAATGCCAAGTAGAGGCAAGGGCGACTGCACGCCTCGCCAGACGCATATTACAGTAA
>NW_027862850.1:0-1882 GCF_054177405.1 Leptonychotes weddellii
AGCCCAGCTCAGCTCAGCTCAGCCCATTTCAGCCCAGCTCAGCCCAGCCCAACTCAGCTCAGCTCAGCCCGGCTCAGCCCAGCCCAGCTCAGCCCAGTTCAGTCCATTTCAGCTCAGCTCAGCTCAGCTCAGTCCAGCTCAGCTCAGCCCAGCTCAGCCCAGTTCAGCCCAGCCCAGCCCAGCCCAGCTCAGTCCAGCTCAGTCTAGCTCAGCCCAGCTCAGCTCAGCTCAGCCCAGCCCAGCTCAGCTCAGCCCAGCTCAGTCCAGCTCAGTCTAGTTCAGCCCAGCTAAGCCCAGCTAAGCCTGGCTCAGCCCAGCTCTGCTCAGCTCAATCCAGCTCAGTCCAGCTTAGCCCAGCTCAGTCCAGCTCAGCCCAGCCCAGCCCAGGTAGTCCACCTCAGCTCAGCCCAGTTGAGCCCAGGTGATCCCAGCCCATCCCAACTCAGCTCAGATCAGCCCAGTTCAGTCCACTCAGCCCAGCTCAGCTCAACCCAGCTCAGTCCAGCTTAGCCCAGCCCAGCTCAGCTTAGCTCAGATCAGCTCAGCCCAGCCCAGTTCAGCCCAGCCCAGCTCATCCCAGTTGAGCCCAGCTCAGCCCAGCTCAGTCCAGCTCAGCACAACTCAGCCCAGTTCAGTCCAGCTCAGCTCAGCACAGCTCAGTCCAGCTTATCCCAGTTTAGCTCAGCCTAGCCCAGCTCAGCTCAGCCCAGCTCAGTCCAGCTCAGCTCAGATCAGCTCAGCCTAGTTCAGCCCAGCTCAGCTCATCCCAGTTGAGCCCAGCTCAGTCCAGCTCAGCCCAGCTCAGCCCAGCTCAGCCCAGCTCAGGTCAGTTCAGCTCAGCCCAGCTCGGCCCAGCTCAGCTCAGCCCAGCTTAGTCCAGCTCAGCTCAAATCAGCTCAGCTCAGCTCAGCCCAGCTCAGCCAGCTCAGCACAACTCAGCCCAGTTCAGTCCAGCTCAGCTCAGCACAGCTCAGTCCAGCTTATCCCAGTTCAGCTCAGCCTAGCCCAGCTCAGATCAGATCAGCTGAGCCCAGCTCAGGTCAGCTCAGCCCAGCTCAGTCCAGTTAACCCACCTCAGCCCAGTTCAGCTTAGTCCAGCCCAGCCCAGTTCAGTCCAGCTCAGCTCAGCTCAGCTCAGCTCAGCCCAGTAGAGCTCAGTTCAGTCTGGCTCAGCCCAGTAGAGCCCAGCTCAGCCCAGTTCAGCCCAGTTCAGCTCAGCCCAGTTCAGCCCAATTCAGCTCAGCCCAGCTTAGCTCAGCTCAGCTCAGATAGCTCAGCCCAGTTCAGCCCAGCTCAGCCCAGCTCAGCCCAGCTTAGCCCAGCTCAGGCCAGTTTAGCTTAGCCAGCCCAGCTCGGCCCAGTTCAGCCCAGCTCAGCCCTGTTCAGCCCAGCCCAGCTCAGCCCAGTTTAGCTCAACCCAGCTCAGTCCAGGCAGCCCAGCTCAGCCCTGTTCAGCCCAGCCCAGCTCAGCCCAGTTTAGCTCAACCCAGCTCAGTCCAGGCAGCCCAGCTCAGCCCAGTTCAGCTCAGGCCAGCTCAGGTCAGCTCAGGTCAGCTCAGCCCAGCTCAGGTCAGCTCAGCCCAGTTCAGCCCAGCCAGCTCAGCCCTGTTCAGCCCAGCCCAGCTCAGCCCAGTTGAGCCCAGCTCAGCTCAGCCCAGTTGAGCCCAGTTGAGACCAGCCCAGCTCAGCCCAGCTCAGCCCAGTTCAGCCCAGCCAGCTCAGCCCAGTTGAGCCCAGTTGAGCCCAGCCCAGCTCAGCCCAGCTCAGCTCAGCTCAGCCCAGTTCAGTCCAGGCAGCCCAGCCCAGCTCAGCCCAGCCCAGCTCAGCCCAGTTCAGCTCAGCTCAGCCCAGTTGAGCCCAGCCCAGCTCAGCCCAGCTCAGC
>NW_027862851.1:0-254 GCF_054177405.1 Leptonychotes weddellii
ATATACCAGAAAAAACAAGGTAAAAAGGGTGATATTTTGCCATTTGTGACAACATGGATGAAGCTAGAGGGTATTATGCTACTGAAATTAGATAAATATATAATTTCACTTATTTGTGGAATCTAAAAAAAAACAAATGAACAACCAGCAAAAAACAGAAACAGACCTATGATAGCACAAACTCAGGGTTTCCAGAGCAGTAGTGGGAGGGGAAGGCAAAATGGGTGAAGAGGACTGGGAGGTACAGGATTCCA
>NW_027862852.1:0-254 GCF_054177405.1 Leptonychotes weddellii
CAGCTGACGCTGTCTTCCATCTCGGGGGGCCCCTTCCACAGGCAACTGACCCCTGTCTTCCGAGAATGGGGGAAAACTGCACCAGCTGCAGCAGGAAAAACAACAGTACCAGCAACAAGATCGCTACAATGGATCTGGACCGGCTGATGTACCTATGTCTTCTATATTCTGGAAAAGTCTTGCTGAGAACCACCCGTCATGTTACTTCAGAAGACAAACCCCAAGAAGAATGATATATCTGCAGCACTAAAACC
>NW_027862853.1:0-254 GCF_054177405.1 Leptonychotes weddellii
GCTGTCTTTGTGATCACTGCTTTTTATTTTTTTATTTATTTTATTTTATTTTTTGTGATCACTGCTTTTTAATATAGCTTGAGATCAGGCAGCGTGATGCCCCCAGCTTTGTTTTTCTTTTTCAAAATTTCCTTGGCGATTCAGGGTCTTTTCTGATTCCAAACAAATTTTAGGATTGTTTGTTCCAGCACTTTGAAAATGTCATTGGAATTTTGATCAGATGGCATTGAAGGTATAGATTGCTATGGGTAGCA
>NW_027862854.1:0-254 GCF_054177405.1 Leptonychotes weddellii
CTCTGTCTCTCATTCTCTCTCTCTCAAATAAATAAATAAAATCTTAAAAAAAAAAAAAAGACTGATTAATACAAGATGCATAGACCAGCTAGCCAACCTCAGCACACAGACCAACTCATAAGTCAACATAGACTATTTTTACTAGAACCACTAACATTGGTACAGTTGTGAATTTAACATTGATTTACTTTTTTTTTTTTATTTCAAATATGACAAGCACTAACCCTTGGGTTTCCTATTTATGATGCAGTTGA
>NW_027862855.1:0-254 GCF_054177405.1 Leptonychotes weddellii
AAATTTACATTAATTGTCCTATATTATTGGACATATTGGACATTTTTTCCCCGAATATTATGTTTTTAAGATTATCCATTTATCTGTATGTGGTCTTAGTTAATCCCACTGAACTGTATTATAGTATATGTATATTTCATATTTCACTTGTTCATTCATTTACATAAAGACACCAAGTTTTCTAATATTTTATTTATTTTTTTTTTCTTTTCTTTTTTTTTTTTATTTTTATGTTAATCCCCATACATTACATC
>NW_027862856.1:0-254 GCF_054177405.1 Leptonychotes weddellii
ACTTTGAAAAATGCTTCTGTAGAGTAGGTTGATGAGTACTTGGAACATCTGCATTAAAAAAAAAAAAAAAAAAGAGGACAGGGAAGACTAGCCAGAAATGATACAAAATAAGTAGGCAAAGATATTGCTGGAAAACCACAGAATGCAGTGTCACAGAGCTATTTTTATTATAACACTTTAGGCTGGTATCAGTCACTACAGATGTACTTTAATCTTTTTCATGAATGGAGACAATTCTAGTTTCGTTTGCTCTA
>NW_027862857.1:0-254 GCF_054177405.1 Leptonychotes weddellii
CTCAGAACTCAAGACCCACAGAGAGAGTCAGGCATACAACTCAACAGGGATGAATAGGTGGGCCAAGAGGAAGACAGTGGCCATTTGTGAAGACCACTCCTCAAGGTGGGCCCATTACCTGCTCACAGGCCCCAGCAGGTGGGAAGGAGAGAGACAAAGGCAGGGACCAGCCAGCGGCCGTGGACAGGGCTGGTGGCTGGCTTCCCTTCCCCCCACTGCAGCCAGCACAAGTGACCCGCTGATGAATCTTTCTA
>NW_027862858.1:0-254 GCF_054177405.1 Leptonychotes weddellii
TATTAGAAATCACCACTGGAGCTCTGCACCTGATAATCAAAGTGCACAGTCTCCAGAAAAGCCTGCTATTTCAGATGCCGAGGAAGAACAACATAGCACAACTCATTCTATGAACTGTAGCAGATCAGCTGCTGGTCACAAGATCCCGGGGGATTCTTTAGACCTGTCATCAGGTATAGCACCTGATGACTCACCGTCAAATAATTCTTCCCTTGAGGCTCTGGCGATTCCTTCTACAACAGCGTTCTCCAGGA
>NW_027862859.1:0-254 GCF_054177405.1 Leptonychotes weddellii
TATTTCATTGGCCAAAAAGAGACATGGGGCCAAGGCCTTTCTTCATAGGGATAGAGAAATGTGGTATCAAGGGATAGGAAATGGATAGTGGTGAACACTGACAAAGCCTACCACAAATATTCTCCAGTGGGTAATTGTAAATTAATTATGGTAAATCCATATAAAGGAATACCAAGCAGCTTCTTTAAAAAAAGTTGTAGTATACATACTGATTTGGAAAGAGCTCCCAGACGATAATACATTTTGTGTAAAAA
>NW_027862860.1:0-254 GCF_054177405.1 Leptonychotes weddellii
TCTATATTCCCTGTAAATAATTATAGTCAAGAAAACATACCATTCTCTAAAAATAAAACAAGCCAACAAAAGCTTTCATTAATCTGAAACTAAAGATTAGCTTTCCATTTCTTCTCAGGATCCGTGTTGTTAACTGTGGAAAGAAAATTAGAGAGTGAAAATTTAACAACAGATAAGCAAATATAATGGATTTTAAGTTATTTTGTGGCTAGAAAAAGCATTAATTCCTAAAATAATTTTGTTGCTTAATATAA
>NW_027862861.1:0-1882 GCF_054177405.1 Leptonychotes weddellii
TGGCCTTGAGAAAGGCACTTCTCCCCACCTTGCTTTTAGGGAGTGCTAGCTCTCAGACACTGAACTCCTCTCTGGCTCCGAAATAATCCTATAAAGCTGTGAATACAGGCACGCCTCCTTCTCTGGCACTTCACAGATATCCCATTGTTTACAAGTGAAGGTGTGTCGCAAACCCTGCCTGGAACAAGTCTATTGGCACCATTTTGCCCACAGTGTTTGCTCACTTCCTGTCTCTGCACCACATTGGGGGTAATTCTCACAATATTTTAAATTTTTTTATTATAATTATATTCATGATGGTGCTTTGTGATCCGTGACGACACCTCACCGAAAAATATTTTTAATTTTAATTTTTTAATTAAAATCTCTCTCTCTCTCTCTCTATATATATATATGTTTTTAGACATATGCTATGGCACACTTAATTGACTACAGTATAGGGTAAACATATGCCCTAGGAAACCAAAAAATTCATTTGACTTGCTTTGTTAGGGTATTCACTCTTTTGCAGTGGTCTGGAACTGCACCTTTGTATCTCCAAGGGGCGCCTATATGAGGGTCAGACCTTCCAGGCACCATCCAAACTCATGCTGTCCAGTATGAAGCTACCAGCCATGTATGACTACTGAGAACTTGAAATGTAGCTAATCCAATCTGAGATGTGCTGTAAATATAGAACGTATACTGAATTTCAGAAGACAGTATGAAAGAAGAATATAAAAACATCACATTCATATTTTTATATTGACTACAAGTTGTTATGATAATATTTTGATTATAATGAATTAAATAAAATGTTATTAAAATTCATTCCACCAGTTTCTTCTTAATTTTTATTGTGACACTAAATAATTTTAAATTGCACACATGATTCATGTCTTATTTCCACCGAATAGCACAGCTCTAAAACGGTGTGAATGTTTACACACCGTTATCTTATATATCAGCAGCGGGAAGAGTAATTCAATATCCAGGATCTTTTTAATTTATGTATTTTCTCTTTTTTGTATGAATCTCTATGCTAAATAAAAATACCTGGGTCTTCTGCTCACAGGATAGTGACTTTTGTCTGTGGGCACCTATGAATCTTGAAGATGGCCTCCTGGGAGCTAGAGCCAGCCTGCTGCCTGAGAAATCTCATGAAATCTTCTCTAGAAGGCATCTTAAAGAGGTGCTCTGGTTCAGAGATATAAATAGAGGGGGTCAGCAACAACTCAAGAAGAACTATAAATACCCAATACACTTATGAAAATGTTCTCTCATGCTGATAATCAAATAAATAGAAATTAAAACATGAGATCTTGGGGCGCCTGTGTGGCTCAGTTGGTGGTTAAGCGTCTGCCTTCAGCTCAGGTCATGATCCCAGGGTCCTGGGATTGGGCTCCCTACCTGACAGGGGGACTGCTTCTCCCTCTCCCTCTGCCACCCCCACTGCTTGTGCTCTCCTGCTCTCTCTCTCTGCCAAATAAATAAATAAAATCTTTAAAAAAAAATTAAAAATAAAATAAAACATGAGATTTCATTTTTAGTCTATCAGGACACAGACTTTTTTAAAATCAGTCAGAGTGATCAAGGGTATATGGACATCAGTATATTTATTCCCTACCTGGGAGAGTTGAAGTTTACACAGCCCTTCTAGAGGGTAAGTTAGCAATATGGAAAAACAGCCTTAGAACAGCACATGCCCTCTGGGCCAGCAAGTCCACCTCTAGGGATTTCATTTAAGATAATCGTCATTGCTGTGCTAATTTTTCTGCAGGGACACTCATTATTTTGAGAATTATAACAAAAATAGCACCAAACCAAGGAATTTTTTAAGCCATATTGAAAAAATAAAATGTTGCCATTAAAAATTGTGCAACAGAATATTTAATGATAAACA
>NW_027862862.1:0-254 GCF_054177405.1 Leptonychotes weddellii
CTGATAGTCTTATGAGGATTCCCTTGTATGTGACAAGTTGTTTTCTTGTGCTGCCTTTTTTTTTTTTTTTTTAAATTTTTATTTATTTATTATTTGAGACAGAGAGAATGAGAGAGACAGAGAGCACATGAGAGGGGGGAGGGTCAGAGGGAGAAGCAGGCTCCCCGCCGAGCAGGGAGCCCGATGCGGGACTCGATCCAGGGACTCCAGGATCATGACCTGAGCCGAAGGCAGTCGCTTAACCAACTGAGCCA
>NW_027862863.1:0-254 GCF_054177405.1 Leptonychotes weddellii
GACTCCAAAAACCCACACTCTTTTTTATTCCCTCCTCCTCACATCATCTCTCTTTGCCCCAAAGCCATGGTGTGGGATGTCCCAGAACAGGGAAGGAAGCAAGGCCTGGGAAAGTCAAGAGAGAAGACCAGCAGAGGCAAATCCCCTTCTCCAAACCCTTGGTTCTTAGGAGGAATGGTCATCCATAGAGGGAGGGGACCCCATGGCTGACTCCCTGAATAGCAAGCCCCCAAATACCAAGACACTTGATGGGC
>NW_027862864.1:0-254 GCF_054177405.1 Leptonychotes weddellii
AAAGAAAGGATATGAAAATTCATATAATTATGTGAAATTTAAGTTTCAGTGTCCTTAAGTGTTTTTGGAATACAGTCATGTCCAGGCATCGATGAACTGTCTCTGGTCACTTTCGTGCTGCGATGACAAAGCTGAGTAGTTTCAATAGAAGCCAGATGGCCTGTAGAGACTTCAGGATTTACCTCCCGGATTTTCCCGGGTAGTTTGCTATGTCGTTCACTCCAGGCTGCTGGAAGTGGGAGCCCACCCGAGGA
>NW_027862865.1:0-254 GCF_054177405.1 Leptonychotes weddellii
AACTCGGGCATTGCTATTCTGTCTTCAGTCTCCCCTCTGGGAAAGGCGATACTCAAATCTCCTTGGGGATGTAGGTAGATGACCAGGCAAGGGTTAATTTGCCAGTTTGGCTTTTTAGGTGTTTTACTTTTCATCTATAGAGGCAGAAGAGACATAGAAAAAGAGCACAAGTTAACAGTTCTTTTTCTGAATTTGCTTATTGATTGTTTAAAATATTGGCAAATTGATAATCTTGCTTCTCTTCCCTTATAGGG
>NW_027862866.1:0-254 GCF_054177405.1 Leptonychotes weddellii
ATCAATTAGTAGTGTGAGAGAGTTGGGAAAAAACGAAGGTAGCATTATAATAAGCCATAATGAAAACAGCTTATATTCGTTTTCAAAATTTCCTTATGAGATGGCAGTATGTTCCAAGGCAGTGGGGATTCAAGTCCATTCAACCCATACCTAAGTGTGCCTACTGTGTCTAAGGCACAATAATTGTTATTCCAAGACTGTTGAATCTCAGATCTGTACCTCTGAGACAAATAATGCAAGATATGTTAAGAAAA
>NW_027862867.1:0-254 GCF_054177405.1 Leptonychotes weddellii
AGGGGGACTGTTTATATACATACTGTGTTCTGTTTTAATAGTTATTTTTTTGGTCTTTTTTTTTTTTTTTCTTGAGTTCTAAAATTAAGCCTACTAATAAGCCCATCAATAGACAGAGTTCCCTAATGACAGATTTCTATTCACAGTAGTCTTTCTTTCCTCCAGGCCATTTTACTAATTACATATCTTTTTTTTTTTTAATTTAAATCTGTAGCAGCCTAAATAATACTTTCTAAGGAGATTAACTGTGAATA
>NW_027862868.1:0-254 GCF_054177405.1 Leptonychotes weddellii
AGCATGGAGGACATTGGGAGAAGGAAGGGAAAAATGAGGGGGGGGGAATTGGAGGGAGAGATGAACCATGAGAGACTATGGACTCTGAGAAACAAACAGGGTTTTAGAGGGGAGGGGCGAGGGGGGATTGGTTAGTCTGGTGTGAATGGCTCTTAATTGACTGTCAGCAAGAAAAATGGAAACTTGAATCATGCAACCACTGAATTTTGCCAAAACCTGAATGAATTTGGAAGAGAATCCCAAGCCTCAAATAA
>NW_027862869.1:0-254 GCF_054177405.1 Leptonychotes weddellii
CAGGTCATGATCCCAGGGTCCTGGGATTGAGCCCTGTATTGGGGTCCCTGATCATTGGGGAGCCTGCTTCTCCCTCTCCTCCCCGCTCCCTCTCCTCCCTGCACCTACTCTCTCTACCTTTGTCTCTATCTCTGTGTGTCTCTCTCTCAAATAAATAAATAAAATCTTTAAAAAAAAAGAACCAGTTACTACTATAATATTTAATTGTTGCTAATGATATTTTATTAAATTTATTAAATATTGGAAAATTTATA
>NW_027862870.1:0-254 GCF_054177405.1 Leptonychotes weddellii
CTGATAGTCTTATGAGGATTCCCTTGTATGTGACAAGTTGTTTTCTTGTGCTGCCTTTTTTTTTTTTTTTTTAAATTTTTATTTATTTATTATTTGAGACAGAGAGAATGAGAGAGACAGAGAGCACATGAGAGGGGGGAGGGTCAGAGGGAGAAGCAGGCTCCCCGCCGAGCAGGGAGCCCGATGCGGGACTCGATCCCGGGACTCCAGGATCATGACCTGAGCCGAAGGCAGTCGCTTAACCAACTGAGCCA
>NW_027862871.1:0-254 GCF_054177405.1 Leptonychotes weddellii
TATATGATTGCGAATTTCCAGTCCCCAGTGAACAAATTAAAGGTAGTTTCTAAATACTATGACTATACGATTTTAGTTAATTTAATACAAACAATTGGATTACCTAACGTATTTGGTGGGCCTCAAAATTACAGTTTAAAACAGTTAAGTATACATTACAATGGTAAAGGGATTAAAATATTCTGAGTGGAATGTACAGATACAAAAAAGAAAGAAAAAAAATGACCTGTGGTGAATATGTTGAGTTGCCATAA
>NW_027862872.1:0-1882 GCF_054177405.1 Leptonychotes weddellii
GGTAGTTGATACATCTCTAGGAATGCATCCATTTCTTCCAGATTATCTAATTTGCTGGCATAGAGTTGCTCATAATATGTTCTTATAATTGTTTGTATTTCTTTGGTTTTGGTTGTGATCTCTCCTCTTTCATTCATGATTTTATTTATTTGGGTCATTTCTCTTTTCTTTTTGATAAGTCTGGCCAGGGGTTTATCAATCTTGTTAATTCTTTCAAAGAACCAGCTCCTAGTTTCGTTGATCTGTTCTACTGTTCTTTTGGTTTCTATTTCTTTAATTTCTGCTCTGATCTTTATTATTTCTCTTCTCCTGTTGGGTTTAGGCTTGATTTGCTGTTTTTCTCCAGCGCCTTCAGGTGTAGGGTTAGGTTGTGTATTTGAGACCTTTCTTGTTTCTTGAGAAAGGCTTGTATTGCTATATACTTTCCTCTTGGGACTGCCTTTGCTGTATCCCAAAGATTTTGAACAGCTGTGTTTTCATTTTCATTGGTTTCTATGAATTTTTTAAATTCTTCTTTAATTTCCTGGTTGACCCATTCATTCTTTAGTAGGATGCTCTTTAGCCTCCATGTATTTGAGTTCTTTCCAACTTTCCTCTTGCGATTGAGTTCTAGTTTCAAAGCATTGTGGTCTGAAAATAGGCAGGGAATGATCCCAATCTTTTGGTACCATTTGAGACCTGATTTGTGACCTAGGATGTGATCTATTCTGGAGAATGTTTCATGGGTACTAGAGAAGAATGTGTATTCTGTTGCTTTGGGATAGAATGTTCTGAATATATCTGTGAAGTCCCTCTGGTCCAGTGTGTCATTTAAAGTCTTTATTTTCTTATTGATCTTTTGCTTAGTTGATCTGTCCATTTCAGTGAGGGGGGTGTTAAAGTCCCCCACTATTATTATATTGTTTCTTTGCTTTTGTTATTAATTGGCTGCTCCCATGTTAGGGGCATGGGCATACATATTTACAATTGTTAGATCTTCTTGTGGGATAGACCCTTTAAGTAGGATATAGTATCCTTCCTCATCTCTTATTATAGGCTTTGGTTTAAAATCTAATTTGTCTGATATAAGGAATGCCACCCCAGCTTTCTTCTGGTGTCCATTAGCATGGTAAATGGTTTTCCACCCCTTCACTTTCAATCTGGAGTGTCTTTGGGTCTAAAATGAGTCTCTTGCAGACAGCATATTGATGGGTCTTGTTCTTTTATCCAATCTGATAGCTTGTGTCTTTTGATTGGGGCATTTAGCCCATTTACATTCAGGGTAACTATTGAAAGATAGGAATTTAGTGCCATTGTATTGCCTATAAGGTGACTGTTACTGTATATTGTCTGTGTTCCTTTCTGGTCTATGTTACTTTTAGGCACTCTCTTTGCTTAGAGGACCCCTTTCAATATTTCTTGTAGGGCTGGTTTCGTGTTTGCAAATTCCTTTAGTTTTTGTTTGTCCTGGAAGCTTTTTATCTCTCCTTCAATTTTCAATGACAGCCTAGCTGGATATAGTATTCTTGGCTGCATATTTTTCTCATTTAGTGCTCTGAATATACCCTGCCAGTCCTTTCTGGCCTGCCAGGTCTCTGTGGATAGGTCTGTTGCCAATCTAATGTTTCTACCACTGTAGGTTATAGATCTCTTGTGCCGAGCTGCTTTCAGGATCTTCTCGTTGTCTCTGAGATTCGTAAGTTTTACTATTAGATGTCAGGGTGTTGACCTATTTTTATTGATTTTGAGGGGGGTTCTCTGTACCTCCTGGATTTTGATGCCTGTTTCCTTCCCCAAATTCGGGAAGTTCTCTGCTATAATTTGCTCCAAAATACCTTCTGCCCCTCTCTCTCTTTCTTCTTCTTCTGGGATTCCAATTATTCTAATATTGTTTCATCTTATG
>NW_027862873.1:0-254 GCF_054177405.1 Leptonychotes weddellii
CCTACAATTAGCATTTTACTATAGTCGTTTTTATGACACATACATTTATTTGTGCATTTATTTATTTATTTATTTATTTATTTATTTATTTTTAAAGATTTTATTTATTTATTTGACAGAGAGAGACACAGCGAGAGAGGGAACACAAGCAGGGGGAGTGGGAGAGGGAGAAGCAGGCTTCCCGCGGAGCAGGGAGCCCAACGCGGGACTCGATCTCAGGACTCTGGAATCATGACCTGAGCTGAAGGCAGACG
>NW_027862874.1:0-254 GCF_054177405.1 Leptonychotes weddellii
ATACAAGATCCCAGGAATACAACATTGAACAATTTAAGTGAGAAATTTTCATTCCAGGGGCGCCTGGGTGGCTCAGTTGGTTAAGCGACTGCCTTCGGCTCAGGTCATGATCCTGGAGTCCCGGGATCGAGTCCCGCATCGGGCTCCCTGCTGTCAGCAGGGAGTCTGCTTCTCCCTCTGACCCTCCCCCCTCTCATGTACTCGCTCTCTCTCATTCTCTCTCTCTCAAATAAATAAATAAAATCTTTTAAAAA
>NW_027862875.1:0-254 GCF_054177405.1 Leptonychotes weddellii
ATTTTTGACAAATTCCAACATGATGCTGATGTTGCTGGTCTGAGGACCATGCTTTTAAGTTGCAAAGATCTAGATCCTGTCTGGCAAATGTGGCAGTTATTAAACCACTGCTACTACCCACCATCTGTTTTTTTTTAACTTTTTTATTGTTATGTTAATTCCCATACATTACATCATTAGTTTTAGATGTAGTGTTCCATGATTCATTGTTTGTGCATAACACCCAGTGCTCCATGCAGAACGTGCCCTCCTCA
>NW_027862876.1:0-254 GCF_054177405.1 Leptonychotes weddellii
AAACGAACAGTTCTGTTTAAGTTCTGTCCTACATGTGGGGGTAAAAATATCTCTATTATAAGCATGACAATTTAAGTTACTAAAACAAGAGCAGGGTCATACACCAACAAAGAAAAACTTATAAAAAAGATTCTCCTAGTCTAGTTCATGGGTATTTCCAGGGGCTCCTGAAACAACGATCTTCAGTTTCCACCTTTCCAGTAAATAAGGTAGAAGTCTCCTAATTTTGGCCCTTTCCCCAAATTTCTCTCAAA
>NW_027862877.1:0-254 GCF_054177405.1 Leptonychotes weddellii
ATTAACATAAGAATAAAAAAATTAAAAAAAAATAAAAATAAAATATAAAGTCTCAAAAAAAAAAAAAAGATTCTCTCTCTCCCTCTCCCTCTGCCCCTTCCACACCACCTCCCACTCATGCACGCGTACTCACTCTCTAAAACAAAACCAAAAAAATTGATATTTTAATCATCATGGATTTTTTGCATTAATTTTGATTTCTTAAGATTATTGCATTGAAATATTATTTTTCTTGATTATTGAATTTTTTGGTG
>NW_027862878.1:0-254 GCF_054177405.1 Leptonychotes weddellii
GCCTGGTGATGGGTATTAAGGAGGGCACATTCTGCATGGAGCACTGGGTGTTACGCACAAACAATGAATCATGGAACACTACATCTAAAACTAATGATGTAATGTATGGGGATTAACATAAGAATAAAAAAAAAAAAAAGAAGATTACTACTGGAAAGCACCCATTTGAATCAGCAGTGGAGTGATAAATGTGATTCTGACCAGAGAAACTTTAATTGCTTGATGAGGACTAATTTTAACTAGTGTGTATGGGA
>NW_027862879.1:0-254 GCF_054177405.1 Leptonychotes weddellii
CCTCTGGAGGTTCTAAGGGAGAATCTGTTTCCTTGCCTTTTCTGGCTTCTAGAGCTCCATTTTTTGGCTCATGGCCCCTTCATCCATCTTCAAAGCCAGCAGTATAGCATCTTCTCTCTCTGACCCTGCTTCCATCTGTTTCCACCCATGGCCTTCTTCTTCTTTATGTAATAAAATCTCCCTTTGCCTCCTTTTTCTAAGAACATTTATGAGTGTGCTTAGGGTCCACCCATATAATCCAGAATGATTCCCTC
>NW_027862880.1:0-254 GCF_054177405.1 Leptonychotes weddellii
ATCAGCATGCCAGCTGGATTTACAGAGTCGGGTTTACCCGTTGGGCTACAGTTGATTGGTAATCACTGGACAGATAAAGAGCTCTTGTCAACGGCGCATCTTTTCCAACAGCATACTGATTATCATACTAAATTTTCACCGATTGCTGAGACTAATATCTAAGTGAAACTATTACCCGTAATAACAGGTTTAACTCTGTTTATAACGAGCAATTATGTGCAAGCCTATACCTGTAATTTGCCAGAGGATGTGAG
>NW_027862881.1:0-254 GCF_054177405.1 Leptonychotes weddellii
AACTTTAAAATATAAAAATTCGTTTGGAAACTTCCTCTATCTCTACCCCCCCAAAATACATGTTGGCAATCATCCCCCAAGCAGATGACCCATTATTATGCATCCGAAGGGTCTCATGACTCAGGTTTTATTAGACGGTAATAAATGACATTTTCCCAACAACAGCTGGCCCCCTCAAGGTCCTGGAAACCTTGCTTCCGAAGTTCCTTAGAGACTTACTATCCCTAAGTCTTTCCTACATCAGGAAGTACAGA
>NW_027862882.1:0-254 GCF_054177405.1 Leptonychotes weddellii
CGGAATTTGGTCATTTGTTTTCTGTATGTTTATTGTCTACATTTCTCTTTAGAACGTGAGCTCTCTGAAGCAGTGACGGTGTCCATCTTAATCAATACTCTATCACCGATAGAGTGCAAAGCCAATGTCTGACACATGGTAGTTGGTCAATAAATTTTTAAATGAGTGAATGTTGATTGATTTAATCTGAGACTTTGAATAAGTATTTTAATCTCTCCGTTTTGGATTTATCTCTTATAAAAGAAAGCATTGAA
>NW_027862883.1:0-1882 GCF_054177405.1 Leptonychotes weddellii
AAGTGAAATAAGTCAAGCAGAGAATGTCAATTATCATATGGTTTCACTTATTTGTGGAACATAAGGAATAGCATGGAGGACATTAGGAGAAGGAAGGGAAAAAGGAAAGGGGGGAATCGGAGGGGGAGACGAATCATGAGAGACTACGGACTCTGAGAAACAGACTGAGGGTTTTAGAGGGGAGGGGAGTGGGAGGATGGGTTAGCCTGGTGATGGGTATTAAAGAGGACACGTACTACATGGAGCATTGGGTGTTATACGAAAACAATGAATCATGGAACACTACATCAAAAACTAATGATGTAATGTATGGTGACTAACATAATAAAATAAAATTAAAAAAAAGAACTAAGGTGGAGCTCACATAATAGATCTATCTGCTCTTATTTAAATAAGAAAATACCTGCCCCCCCCCAACCAATTTCCAAATTTAATTGACATTCTGGGAAGAGATGGTTTCTTTTTCCTTTGGCTTTGTCCATTTCCTAGCACAGAACCCTGCGTCCACGGGAGGATACACAGATCATTTTGAGAAGGGTGGCATGTGATGTTATTTAACTTAATCCTCACCACATCCTGTGAAGTAGTATCATTCCCATTTCTCAGAGGTACCGGAGACCCTGCAAACCTAACTTGCTCAGAGTCAAATAGCAAGTGGCAGAGCAGAAAGAGATATTAACATCTGTTTTTTTCTTCCATACCACATTGTAAAGATCCTTATGATGTGTACAGGCTCTAAATATAATCTAATGTACAAGACTCTAAAAATGGAAGGTGATTTTATTATTAGTTTATTTGGGGCTGTAGGTCATGGTAAAATGGCATAATTGTACTTTATTCTTAGAAGAGTCTTTCTTCTGGGGCACTCTTTACTTATTCTTTTAACAAGATATATGTGATGCCTTCTTCCAGTCTTATTTTTAGCAGCCCTTCCAAAGTCAGAGCTAAGTTTAACTACAGGCAAAGACAAGCTCACCACTGCTCTGGGAAGTAAAATTAAGTGAGCTGTTTGGTATAGAAGGACGACTGAGATCCTCTGACCTGGTCTACTACTCAACTACAAAACATGGGGCAGGGGAAGGTTTGATGTGGGGGAAAGAAAACATAATGGTTTTCTGTTCACTGACCAAGACGAGGTCCGATCTGCCTTCTTCAACAACTGTGGCTTTGGGTAGGAGAAAGATGGAAAAAAGAAAAACAGAGAAGAAATGACAAAAAGTTAAAGTCAGAGGAAGAGAATCAACACATCGGGGAAGAGAGAAGGTGTAATGGGTACCACACCTGCCCAAAGGATAGCAGGAATAAATCAGATTAAGTGAGATCCAAGGCATGACTGTGAGCTGATTCACTAGGCAATGCTTGGCCTTTGGGACACAGGAAATGGAAATTAACAGTACAAAGTCATCCATCTCTTTTAAAAAAAGAAAACTGAAAAACGGTCTTGTTAGATGTGTGGTAAAAAGTAATATTTTTAGGGGCGCCTGGGTGGCTCAGTTGGTTGAGCATCTGACTCTTGATTTCCGTTCAGGTCATAATCTCAGGGTCCTGAGATTGAGCCCTGCCTCAGGCTCTGAGCTGGGTGTGGAGCCTGCTTAAGATTCTCTCACTCTGCCCCTCCCCACTGCTCTCATTCTCTCTCTCTAAAAGAAAAAAGTAATATATATATGTGTGTGTGTATGTATGTATATATATATATATATATTCAAAGATTCTATTTATTTGACAGAGAGACACAGCGAGAGAGGGAACACAAGCAGGGGGAGTGGGAGAGGGAGAAGCAGGCTTCCCGCGGAGCAGGGAGCCCGATGCGGGGCTCGATCCCAGGACCCTGGGATCACGACCTGAGCCGAAGGCAGACGCTTAATGACTGAGCAACCCAGGC
>NW_027862884.1:0-254 GCF_054177405.1 Leptonychotes weddellii
CTAGGTCAGGATGGACAGGATCGGGCTCCCTGTCACCGCTCTGATCTCCATCTCTTACCTGTCTTGCCTGGGCTCACGTATGCTCCGGCCACACTGACCTCTTGCTCCTGGAACAGGCCAGGCAGGCTCCCACCTGAGGGCCATTCCACGGGCTGTCACCTGTGCCAGGAAAGTGACTCCCCCAGATGTCCACGGTCACTCCTCACCTCCTTCCAGTCTTTTCTCGGAAGTCTCCTTCTTGAGGAAGTCCGTTC
>NW_027862885.1:0-254 GCF_054177405.1 Leptonychotes weddellii
CCGGAGACTGTCACCCCCGCTGGTCCAAGGCCAAAGACTACCTGGTGCACGCGGTCAACTGGCTGCAAGTCTACAAGCAGGTGCCGTCCCGCAGCGAACCGCTCAGCCTGTCCACACCCATCTCTTTCCTCCCCATCTCTCATACTTTGATTTTATTGATTTTTAGTGTTTGATTTCTTTTTGGGAAAGCAGGTAACACGAGACGTAAGTATGCACTGTAGTATTGCGAGGAGGGGCCTGGGCAGTTGCAAACC
>NW_027862886.1:0-254 GCF_054177405.1 Leptonychotes weddellii
CCCCCTGCCCTGCTGACCCTCACCCCTGCGCACCCAACCGCGGATCGCTGGCCCAATAGAGACGCCCGCTGCAGGGGCAGGTGACTCCAACCCAGCCCCTCCACCTCCAAGCCACAAGGCCCACCCTCACAGGAACCAGTGGGGTGCACTGGGGGCAATGGGGCTGGCGTGGGTAGGGAGAGGCGGCAGGCGCTACAGAAGGAGGGAGTGGGCGAAGGCGGTGAGGACGCGGTGGGGTTGGGCGGGGGGAGCGC
>NW_027862887.1:0-254 GCF_054177405.1 Leptonychotes weddellii
CCCTATGACCGGACAGTAAACTCCTTCAGCAGGCCCTCTGTCACCTCCTTTACATTTTATCCTCAGTGCCTAGCACACAGGCAGTCAATAAGTAAGAGTTCCATAAATATCTTTGGAATAAGTGAAGTTCTAAAGTAGAAAAGAGCCAACAAAAAGTAGAAGCTCTCCTTGTATAACTGACTTGGCCTTTTTTTTTTTTATTTTATTTTAAATAAATCTATCTGGGCTATTAATCACTTTACCTGTCCTAAGCC
>NW_027862888.1:0-254 GCF_054177405.1 Leptonychotes weddellii
ACACTTCTGTGGTTTAAGCACCCCTCCTCCCCATCGGTGGTGCTCGGTTATGGCTGCCCCAGGAAACCAGTACATGACAGTTTCCTTTGGGGGGGTGACAAAAATATCTTGGAACCAGACGGAGGCGGCTGGTGCTGCAATATCACGAGCATGCTACATGCAAGACAGACGTGAGTGTTTTTGCTTACGACGTTGGCCCTTTGCAGCAGACGAAGGGGCCGAACAAACCCCATCCAAACCTGCTGAGGTGGGGG
>NW_027862889.1:0-254 GCF_054177405.1 Leptonychotes weddellii
TCCCAGCCATAGTTCCATCCTCACCCCATCCCCACGCCAAATAGATTCAGAGGCTTTTTTTTTTTTTAAAGTAGGGGTTTTTTTCAACATGGGGCTTAAACTCATGACCCTGAGATTAAGACATGAGCTTGAGACCAAGAGTCAGATGCTTAATTGACTGAGCCACCCAGGCATCCTGATTCTGAGGCATTTTTAAGTTAATATAAAGTACTATTTTTTTCTGATGTCAGAGATAAAACACAAGTAACAGTAAA
>NW_027862890.1:0-254 GCF_054177405.1 Leptonychotes weddellii
AAGCAGAGTCTCGAAAAGATACCTGGACTCCCATGTTCACTGCATTATTCACAATAGCCAGACCTGGAAACAACCTAAGTGTCCATCTGTAGATGAATGGATAAAAATCTATCTATCCATCTATAATTTAATATAATATTAATATAATTTATTTATAATGATATATATATAAAATTATTCGTCCACAAGAAAGAAGGACGTAGTGCCATTCGCAACAACGTGGGTGGAACATGAGGGCATTATCCTAAGTGAAA
>NW_027862891.1:0-254 GCF_054177405.1 Leptonychotes weddellii
AGATGCTTCAATGCATCAGTTTTAAGAACTCCTATCCCATAGATCAATTATTAACAAGACAAGACAAAAAATAAAATGTGGAGTCCCCCATGGGTAAAAATCCAGATACTACAAATCAAATTTAGTACAAAATCTCTCTTTCTCTGTCCATCATTATTGTTATTATCATTGATAATATTATTATTTTATCTTTGAGGACATGCATATTCACCAATGCATTGAGACAGAAATCCATCATTGATCTACCCCACAAG
>NW_027862892.1:0-254 GCF_054177405.1 Leptonychotes weddellii
ATTAACATAAGAATAAAAAAATTAAAAAAAAATAAAAATAAAATATAAAGTCTCAAAAAAAAAAAAAAGATTCTCTCTCTCCCTCTCCCTCTGCCCCTTCCACACCACCTCCCACTCATGCACGCGTACTCACTCTCTAAAACAAAACCAAAAAAATTGATATTTTAATCATCATGGATTTTTTGCATTAATTTTGATTGCTTAAGATTATTGCATTGAAATATTATTTTTCTTGATTATTGAATTTTTTGGTG
>NW_027862893.1:0-254 GCF_054177405.1 Leptonychotes weddellii
CTCATGCTCTCTCTCTCTATCTCATTCTCTCTCTCAAATAAATAAATAAAATCTTAAAAAAAAATTAAAATTAAAACACAATAAAATGCTCATTTATAAACTTGCTAAAAAGCTGGTCTCCCTGTAGATCTTAGCATATATGTGATCGTAAAAATGTAGAAAATATATAAATCAATTCTACATTCAGGTATGTTATAGGTATGTGTCTCTATTTAACTATATTTAAAATCACTTATATGCCGAATGCCTAGGAC
>NW_027862894.1:0-1881 GCF_054177405.1 Leptonychotes weddellii
CAATGCTTTGAAACTAGAGCTCAATCACAAGAGGAAAGTCGGAAGGAACTCAAAAACATGGAGGCTAAAGAGCATCCTACTGAAGAATGAATGGGTCAACCAGGAAATTAAAGAAGAATTTAAAAAATTCATGGAAACAAATGAAAATGAAAACACAACTGTTCAAACTCTTTGGGATACAGCAAAGGCGTTCCTAAGAGGAAAGTATATAGCAATACAAGCCTTTCTCAAGAAACAAGAAAGGTCTCAAATACACAACCTAACCCTACACCTAAAGGAGCTGGAGAAAGAACAGCAAATAAAGCCTAAACCCAGCAGGAGAAGAGAAAGAATAAAGATTAGAGCAGAAATCAATGAAATAGAAACCAAAGGAAGAGTAGAACAGATAACGAAACTAGGAGTTGGTTCTTTGAAATTATTAACAAGATTGATAAACCCCTGGCCAGACTATTCAAAAAGAAAAGAGAAATGACTCAAATAAACAAAATCATAAATGAAAGAGGAGAGATCACAACTAACACCAAAGAAATTCAAACAATTATAAGAACATATTATGAGCAACTATATGCCAGCAAATTAGATAATCTGGAAGAAATGGATGCATTCCTAGAGATGTATCAACTACCAAAACTGAACCAGGAAGAAATAGAAAACCTGAACAGACTTATAACCACTAAGGAAATGGAAGCAGTCATCAAAAATCTCCCAACAAACAAAAGCCCAGGGCCAGACGGCTTCCCAGGGGAATTCTACCAAACATTTAAAGAAGAATGAATACCTATTCTTCTGAAACTATTCCAAAAAATAGAAATGAAAGGAAAACTTCCAAACTCGTTTTATGAAGCCACCATTACCTTGATCCCAAAACCAGACAAAGACCCCATCAAAAAGGAGAATTACAGACCAATATCCTTGATGAACATGGATGCAAAAATTCTCACCAGAATACTAGCCAATAAGGAAACCAGCCTGAGATGAAAGAAGATCTGGATCTCTGCAAGCAGAATATCGCAGGTGGTTGGTTTTGAGGTATGAAGCGAGGAGCCATGATTCTGTGGGCAGATATTGGAGGATAAACGGCAGCGGGAGGGTGCCTGGACGTGGGGATCCTACACCGCCGGTGAGCGACAGCATCGCATGCTGGGGATGGGCACAGACTCGCAGACCAGTAGCGGTGGGGAAAGGACCTTAGGGCAGCCCCCGGGGCGGAAACCTGGAGTGGCGGGGTCACGCCTGTGAACTGCAGCCCCCGGGATGGAAACCTGGAGCAGCGGGGTCGCGTTGGAACTGGGAGCGGCTGGCTGTTTTAGAAGCACAAAGGGCAGAGAAGTGCCCCTACATGGAGGCAGTACTGGGGGTGCTGTGTAGGGGCGCACAACCCAGGCAGCTGCAGTTTATAGCAGCAGGGACAGAAACGGAGACAGTGTGGCCTGGAGAGCTCAGTGAAGAACAGACTGCGATCTCTCTGCTCTGAGGCAGAGGGTTGGAAATGGTCTCTTCTGTTCTGACTTGCGGAAGAGACGCGGAAAGCCGCCAGGGAAAGCTGCCAGAGAACAAAAGCCCCCAAAACTGATTCCTGCTGAGCCCATCCCCCGCCACAGGGGGGCAGGGTAACTCCGCCCAAACAGGGTTGCCTGAGTAACAGCAGCAGGCCCCTTCTGCAGAAGATAGGCTGGGAAAACAAGAGGCCAGCAACCCTAAGGTCCCAAGAAAACAGGTGCATCTTGCTTGGGTTCTGGTCAATAATTTGGACTCTATACATTCCCATAAACACCCATCAACAGAATGACTAGGAGGAGGAACCCCCAAAATAGAAAAGACTCAGAGATCATGACTTATGCTGCAGATTTACAAATGGATGCAGATATAACCAAGATGTCG
>NW_027862895.1:0-254 GCF_054177405.1 Leptonychotes weddellii
ATGACCCCCTTTTCAAGTCTGATGTTGGTAATCCGTGTCTTCTTTCTTTTTTCCCGGTTAGCCTGGCTAAGGGCTTGTCAAATTTATTGGTCTTTTCAAAGAATCAGATTTGGGTTTTGTTGACTTTTCTCTATTGATGTCCTGTTTTCAATTTCATTGATTTCTGCTCTAATTGTTTTAAGTTCTTTTCTTCTGATTGCTTTGGACATAAAGACAAGACTTTCAGTTCTTATATTTCTCTGAACTCAAGGAAT
>NW_027862896.1:0-254 GCF_054177405.1 Leptonychotes weddellii
AGAACAGGACTGCTCGTAGTCTTAGTGCTCTCTGGGTATCTACACTGATGCCTCGTGAGCGAGGACAGCCTCCCCGAGAGGACTCCGGGAGCACATTTTGAGATCCGCAAAATTCTTAGCCTAGCACATTCGAAGTGCTCATTAAACATTATCTAACACTGATAAGTGAAGCTGTTGGCGTGAACGGCATTTCTCCAGATAGGAAGGGGCTGGAGAAAATACAGGCAAATCTCACTTCAGGGTGCTCCGCAGAT
>NW_027862897.1:0-254 GCF_054177405.1 Leptonychotes weddellii
CCTCTCTTCAAAAAAAAAATTTTAAACATATATAGAATCATGTAGGAGAGGGGACGGAAGGTGACAGTGATTTTATGTAAACATTGCTCAGTCAACACTTAACCAACTTATGGACAGTTTTGTTTCATTGGTATGCTATCCCATTTCCTTCTCCACCCATTGGATAACTTCGAAGCAAATCCAGGTATTATATATTACTTGTATATATTTCAATATAGTTCTGTAAAAGACAAATATTTGAAAAATAACCACAA
>NW_027862898.1:0-254 GCF_054177405.1 Leptonychotes weddellii
CAGTCAGGCAGAGTCAGCGATCCAGCAGCCCCTGCACCATGAGTGTCTCTGTGCTGAGCATCACCGGACCCCTGGGCGGTATCTCTGGGCTCCTGCAAGGGGCCTCCCTGCTAGGGCTGGCTCTGCTGCTGCTCAAGGCAGCACAGCTCTACCTGCGCAGGCAGTGGCTGCTCAAAGCAGTCCAGGAGTTCCCATCCCCTCCCTCCCACTGGCTCTTCGGGCACAAGCTGGAGGTAGGAAGGGGCTGGAGGGGA
>NW_027862899.1:0-254 GCF_054177405.1 Leptonychotes weddellii
AGACCCTCAAGGCCCTGCCCCCAGCCAGAGGCAGCTGTGCCAAGGGGGGTTGGGAGGGGGGGAGAAGGGGCCTCCCCTTATAGGGGTCGCCTACTTCCTTCCTTTGCCCCAAACAGGGGAGAAGCAGGTGACATAAAGTGAGGCAGAAATGCTTCAGAGGCCTCTCCTTGAACCCGCCCCCCCCCAGCACAGGTCTTTGGTGGACGTAATTGCACAGACAGTCCATAAAGTGACAGCTAGAGGGGCGCTCCCTC
>NW_027862900.1:0-254 GCF_054177405.1 Leptonychotes weddellii
AACCTCAAGAATAGGAAGTGAAGATACAAAGATGTGTGATGAAGGATAATTTGTGTTTTCTGAGATTGTGAGGCTTTTCTTGTTAATAACCTCTAACGGTGAAAGGTTAAGCTATAATGTGCTTCATTGATTTCCTCTGTCCCTTGTGATGTTTTACTAGAACTGTTAATTTGTTCATTATTCTAGTATTTGTAGAAAGGTGTTTTGTATTTTAATGTGTCATGATAATAGTACCAGTTTGGCTGATTGGTTTA
>NW_027862901.1:0-254 GCF_054177405.1 Leptonychotes weddellii
GGGAGGACCCCTGACAGGCTGAGGAAGACCCCAGGCCCAGATTCAGCAGGTCTACGGAACGGTCAGAGCCACTAAAGGTGACCCGCGTTAATCCCCAGGGAGTTAGGACTGGGCGTCCCAGTGCATCAGCCGGAGGAGAAATCAATACCCATCGCCTCCAGGACTGAAGTGCCTAATATTTTTTGAGCAGCCGAGGGCTCGGCTGACATCTGGGCCTCTCCTGCGCCTCTCACCGCACAATCATCTCTGAATGA
>NW_027862902.1:0-254 GCF_054177405.1 Leptonychotes weddellii
CTAGGTCAGGATGGACAGGATCGGGCTCCCTGTCACCGCTCTGATCTCCATCTCTTACCTGTCTTGCCTGGGCTCACGTATGCTCCGGCCACACTGACCTCTTGCTCCTGGAACAGGCCAGGCAGGCTCCCACCTGAGGGCCATTCCACGGGCTGTCACCTGTGCCAGGAAAGTGACTCCCCCAGATGTCCACGGTCACGCCTCACCTCCTTCCAGTCTTCTCTCAGAAGTCTCCTTCTTGAGGAAGTCCGTTC
>NW_027862903.1:0-254 GCF_054177405.1 Leptonychotes weddellii
GCTTGCAGGGAACAAAAACTCCTGAGAGCAAACCCCAGCAGATTACTTAGCCCAGACCTGGTAATGGTGGGGCAATTCTGCCTTTGGCAAAGACATTTGACAACCACTGCAACAGGCCCCTCCCCCAGAAGATCAGCAAGAACAGCCAGCCAAGACCAAGTTTCCCAATCAATGAGAACAGTAGAACTCCAGCAATAGGGGAATACAGCACATAGAATTCATGGCTTTTTTACCATGATTCTTTAGTCTTTCAA
>NW_027862904.1:0-254 GCF_054177405.1 Leptonychotes weddellii
ATGACCCCCTTTTCAAGTCTGATGTTGGTAATCCGTGTCTTCTTTCTTTTTTCCCGGTTAGCCTGGCTAAGGGCTTGTCAAATTTATTGGTCTTTTCAAAGAATCAGATTTGGGTTTTGTTGACTTTTCTCTATTGATGTCCTGTTTTCAATTTCATTGATTTCTGCTCTAATTGTTTTAAGTTCTTTTCTTCTGATTGATTTGGACATAAAGACAAGACTTTCAGTTCTTATATTTCTCTGAACTCAAGGAAT
>NW_027862905.1:0-1881 GCF_054177405.1 Leptonychotes weddellii
TCTCTCTCTAAAAAAAAAAAAAAAAAGATAATGCTGTAGCTAGGAAAAAAAATCTCAAGAGAGAATTTTTTTAAGCATGGAGGTGTGAGAGTTAGGAAATGTTTAAATCTAGAGTAGGTATAGGACAAGGAAAAAATAATTTATAAACCTGAAGAGTCAGGAGAGAATAAGATCAAGATCAAATGGAGAAAATCACCATAGATAGGAGAAAAGATATCATTTTCATTTTAAGAGGGAAAAAAAGAAAAAGATGAGTGTATATGCAGGGAAGTCTGTAAGTTTGATTATGGCTATAGAAAATGCTTATGTCTTTATTTTCTCTATAAGACCAATAGCATAGATGGTCTAAATCAAATGTTTAAAAGTGGAGAAGGTCTTACAATGTAGAGGGCTATAGTAGTGAGAATAGCAATCTTGAAAAATATGAAAGTATTGAGAAATCATAAAAGTATCATGGTGGCTTTGAGGACCCATTTGGGGATGACAACCATAAAGTTATCATTTGTACAGTTTTTGTGAAATTTATCCATTAGCATCATCAGATAGATTGTAGATAAGGAAAAAAGGAAACACTAGATGAAAATGTCCAAGAAACATTGGCTTATATGAAGTGAAGGTATGGGTTATTATAGTTAAGACAAAAATACTCAGAGATTAGGTAACTGAGTTGTCTTTGTGGAAGGAGAGATCTCCCAGGATAATGGAATGATTAGAGTGGGAAAAAAAATAGCCAGGCACTAAAATCTCCAGTGAATGAGGAATGTGTATACAGAAGAGTTGTGTATGACACAGTGAGGAGGACTAGAGGCTGAAATGGCTTGATACTATTCTCCCCCAAAGAGCAGTAGTTACAAGGAAATAGAGAAATCAAGGCTCTGAATCAGCACTGAAAATCCTGGCAGTAGCCAATCTTGCGATGTGTGGATGTGAGAAAAATATCAGGTTCCTCTTCAGGGGTCTGCAGAAGGGTGGGTGTGGGTGATTACACTTTACTCCATTTTAAAAATTAGAAATTGGCATTGCGATTCTAATCTATGGTACCTCTGTGATTGAGGGAAGATGAATGCTAAGTAATTAGCAAGGTGGCTAAGGTGTCCAGGATCCACATAGTTATGATTGCTGAACCATTATGAGTGATGGCTTAGCTGTCACCAGTAGGTTTTGGTCTATCACGTATTAAAGAATATTTCTATTCACATATAGGACAAGTCAGACTAGAAAAGTGTGATATTGACTGATAAATGATTCTTTCCCACTACTGGTTCCAATAGAGCAGCATGCTCACTGCCCACTCACCAAGACCCTGTCAGGTATCCTCAGACCTCTTAAAGTTAATAACCACTTTTCATCATTGAATGTTTACTATGTGCAGCCACTTGACATGTTTTTTACCAACCCTGTGAAGTAAGCATTGGTCTTATTAAAATGTTATGATGAAAGCAAACTTAGAGAAAGTAGGCAAATTAGCCAGAAGTGACTGGCTCCAAACATCATGCTCTTCTGTCACCATGAACAAATTTTCATTTGTATCTGATATCCCATTTCCACTTGTTACCTGTCCTAGTAACCTTGTCCTTTGCTGGAAACTTAAGCCTCATATAATCAATTGTCCATTTTATCCATATTTGAATAATGCCCTTTGATCTTAAATTAATGCTATTTTTCCACTTTGTCTTTGTAGACTTGCTTTCCAATTCATTTGCCAGTTTGCCCATTTTTTAATTGTCCAACTGGTACTTTGACTACTATATGTCTCTATACATGGTTTCTGGCTTTCTTCATTTCCTTTTGTTGCCCTAGTTGTAACATCTGTTGAGTTCTCTGACCTTGCTTTCAGCCATTATACTAAATACAGTAATATGGAACAGAAATATAAGATAA
>NW_027862906.1:0-254 GCF_054177405.1 Leptonychotes weddellii
AACTATAAATGTAAAATACTGTATTCATTAGTATGTAATATACAGTTCTTGTGATAAATACAGACATTCTAGTAGAATCTATCAGTGACAATATTTTATCTTAAGTAATGGTTTTCTGTTTTGAGTTCAATGAACATTTTATATGTTAAGCAATTATGATGAGTGGCTCAGGAAGCAATACGATTGAAATATTCTAAGTATAGAAGTAATATTTTTCTTTTTGACAATTAGGAAAACGTACTCTGGAGACTATG
>NW_027862907.1:0-254 GCF_054177405.1 Leptonychotes weddellii
GGAGGGTGCCTGGACGTGGGGATCCTACACCGCCGGTGAGTGACAGCCTCGCGCGCTGCGGACGGGACACAGACTCACAGACCCGTAGTGTCGGGAAAGAACTTTAGGGCAGCCCCAGGGGTGGAAAACCAGACAGCGGGGTCGTGCGCACACGAACCGCAGGCCCCCCGGACAGAAACCGGAGCTATGGTCGTGCGCACGAGAACTGCAGCCTCCAAGACGGAAACCCAGTGCGCCGGGGTCGTGCCGGTGAA
>NW_027862908.1:0-254 GCF_054177405.1 Leptonychotes weddellii
ATTCATAAAAATACTAAATTGATAAAGTGGACTTAATCAAAATTAAAACCTTTGATTTTCAAAAGACATTCTTAAGAGAAAGAAAAGACAAGCCACGGGGCTAGGAGAAACTATTTACAAATTGCATATCTGAATACATAGGAAGTATAGTTAAAATATAGTATATTTTTAATACTATATATACTACTATAATATAATACTATATTGAATACTGTATCAGAACTCAATTGTAAGAAAACAAACCACACAATAAA
>NW_027862909.1:0-254 GCF_054177405.1 Leptonychotes weddellii
ATATGTTAAGAAAAAAAAAGAAGAAGAAGAAGGTAGCGGGAGGGGAGGAATGAAGCGGGGGAAATCGGAGGGGAGGACGAACCATGAGAGAAGATGGACTCTGAAAAACAAACTGAGGGTTCTAGAGGGGAGGGGGGTGGGAGGATGGGTTGGCCTGGTGGTGGGTATTGAGGAGGGCACGTTCTGCATGGAGCACTGGGTGTTGTGCACGAACAATGAATCATGGAACACTTCATCTAGAACTAATGATGTAA
>NW_027862910.1:0-254 GCF_054177405.1 Leptonychotes weddellii
AATGTAGGACGGGACCTGCCTGAATCTCTTGAGTCATTGTTTGGAGGAAAGCCATGCAGAAGAGCTACCTGACCTGCCCTGGCTTGTGATATAAGTAAGAAACAACTGTGATGTGTCTGGCTACTGAGTTTTCTATCTGGTTTATTTGTTTGTTTTGTATTTGTTTGCTATATCCTAGCCTATCTTGGCTGATACGAGACGACTTGTCCTTTATCAGCTCCTGTGTTGGTCTACATGAGAGTTTCCCATGACCT
>NW_027862911.1:0-254 GCF_054177405.1 Leptonychotes weddellii
CAAAGAAAACCAGGGACTGGGATCAGAATAAGGGAGAAGGGAGGCAGGAAAGCCGCCATAGCAACCCATCTCCTTCCTCACCTGTCAGGCTGGTCACCCCCACATCCACCTGCCTCCTCATGGAGGGCTGTTTCAACTTATCATTAGCACCTTTGATGTTTTTGAATATATTTGTGAGCATCTTTTCACTCAGTCACTCACTGGGTGTCTATTACAAACCCATTCCATTTCATACTCAGTTCTTAGTGCTAGAA
>NW_027862912.1:0-254 GCF_054177405.1 Leptonychotes weddellii
AGCCAGTTGATGGGTATTAAGGAGGGCACATACTGCATGGAGCACTGGGTGTTATACGAAAACAATGAATCGTGGATCGCTACATCAAAAATTAATGATGTATTGTATGGTGACTAACGTAACATAATAAAATTAAATTAAAAAAACATTAAAAAAAAGGTATGCTTAATTTTTAGATGCTTCCCTTCCAGGCCAAAACATGGTAAGGATGTTCACCTCTTCTTCAGCAGAATCTGAAGTCCATTTTCAGCCCT
>NW_027862913.1:0-254 GCF_054177405.1 Leptonychotes weddellii
AAAGTGAAAATATATTGCAAAGAGCAGTAATAATATGTTTTCTCTATTCCTTTTTTCTAACAGGCTGACCAGTGCACAGGTCTTCAGGGCTTCTTGGTTTTCCACAGCTTTGGAGGGGGAACTGGTTCCGGGTTCACCTCCCTGCTGATGGAACGTCTCTCTGTCGATTATGGCAAGAAGTCCAAGCTGGAGTTCTCCATTTACCCAGCCCCCCAGGTTTCCACAGCTGTAGTTGAGCCCTACAACTCCATCCT
>NW_027862914.1:0-254 GCF_054177405.1 Leptonychotes weddellii
AAGTCTGAGTGCCCTGTCCCAGGAGATATAACACCATCTTTTATCAGTCATCCCTTACTGTCACCAAAACAATTTATCTGGAAGAATCAGGTGCAAGAGGGGAAAAAGCATTTTCATGAAAACTAACTGGAATTAAGTTGGAATCCTCCCTGAGGACTTCTTCTATCCAGGATTCCATCCAGACAGAGTGCCACCCATTCGCTATGGTTGAAGTTAGAAAAAAGAACTATGGTCAGGAATGGCTAAGGAGGATT
>NW_027862915.1:0-254 GCF_054177405.1 Leptonychotes weddellii
ATATACCAGAAAAAACAAGGTAAAAAGGGTGATATTTTGCCATTTGTGACAACATGGATGAAGCTAGAGGGTATTATGCTACTGAAATTAGATAAATATATAATTTCACTTATTTGTGGAATCTAAAAAAAAACAAATGAACAACCAGCAAAAAACAGAAACAGACCTATGATAGCACAAACTCAGGGTTTCCAGAGCAATAGTGGGAGGGGAAGGCAAAATGGGTGAAGAGGACTGGGAGGTACAGGATTCCA
>NW_027862916.1:0-1881 GCF_054177405.1 Leptonychotes weddellii
GACACCTGAGACTTCTAGTTAGGTCAACATGCAGGTGAACCTTCGTGATGATTCTTAAAGATATATTGCTTATTATTATAATATACACTTCTTACGAGTAATGACTATTTTCCCAGTGAATTATGTTTTTAAAATGTAGCATTTTTTTTTAAGATTTTATTTATTTATTTGAGAGAGAGAATGAGAGAGAGCACATGAGAGGGCGGAGGGGCAGAGGGAGAAGCAGACTCCCTGCCGAGCAGGGAGCCCGATGCGGGACTCGATCCTGGGACTCCAGGATCATGACCTGAGCCGAAGGCAGTCGCTTAACCAACTGAGCCACCCAGGCACCCTTTAAAATGTAGTATTAAAAAATAGTATGTCTCGGGCCATGACAGCCCTTAAACAATGATTTTCAAGGACTTCCCCAATATTGCTTAATAAT
Organism: Leptonychotes weddellii; assembly: GCF_054177405.1. NCBI lineage: Eukaryota > Metazoa > Chordata > Mammalia > Carnivora > Phocidae > Leptonychotes > Leptonychotes weddellii. The sequence goes on from NW_027862916.1 coordinate 425, forward strand.
ATTCAGGGCCTCCAGACAGACTTCAGAATCACATGTTGGACATTGTACATACAATATAATCACACCTACATCTAAAAAAAAAAGTGCCGAAACCAGTTGCATAAAAAGATGAAAGGAAATGCACCACACTCTTAACAGTAGTTATATATGGGACATAGGAATAAAACAAAGTGGTAAAAAACAGTGCTAGTCCATTTCTAGGGGTTCCTGATCGCCCTTTTACAGCTTTCTTGTCAAATACGGTAGAGTGGTGAAGAACATCAGGTCTGGGTTTGAATCCTGGCTGCACTGCTTACTACTGGGTGACCTTGTACCAGTTTGAACATCTCTGGGACTCAGTTCAGTCATCTATACAAAAGGGATAATAGTAATATTTACCCTGTACAGTTGTGAGACTAAGTGAGCGAGTATGTGTGAATCACTTATAACCGTAACAGGAACTCACTTGGGATAAATAGATGAGAGGAGCTATTATTTTGTTATTTACATTCAATCTTTTCCAGTGGAATGTGACCTCCTGAGAGAAGTGATAATCCTGTTTTATTTATCTTTTGTATTCCTGGACCCTAACAAAATGACTAGCAGATAAGAGATAACTCAATAAAGATGTGTGACTACATGAATGAATGAATTCTACATGTAGGATAAAGTGACATAGAATGTCACTATTTCATCAGTGATGATCGAATTGTAATTGTCCTATCCCTAGTCTATGGTCTTCCTTTATTTCAGTCTTCACTGTTTACCGTCTGCTCTGAAAGTGTTCCAAGCCTGTCCGCACTGATCCAGATCACTAGTAAATGGTTTAATTCATGATGACACATGTATAGGCCAATGAAGAGCACTTAAGAGGAGTGTTACTCTAGGGGCGCCTGGGTGGTGTGGTCGGTTAAGCATCAGACTCTTGGTTTTGGCTCAGGTCATGATCTCAGGGTTGTGAGATGGAGCCCCGTGTCAGGCTCCGCGCTCAGCATGGAGTCTGCTTAAGACTCCCTCTTCTCAGGGGAACCCTCCTACACTGTTGGTGGGAATGCGAGCTGGTGCAGCCACTCTGGAAAACAGTATGGAGGTTCCTCAAAAAGTTGAAAATAGAGCTACCATATGATCCAGCAATTGCACTACTGGGTATTTACCCCAAAGATACAAAAGTAGGGATCCGAAAGGGTACCTGCACCCCGATGTTTATGGCAGCAATGTCCACAATAGCCAAACTATGGAAAGAGCCAAGATGTCCATCGACAGATGAATGGATAAAGATGATGTGGTATATATACAATGGAATATTATGCAGCCATCAAAAGGAATGAGATCTTGCCACTTGCAATGACGTGGATGGAACTGGAAGCTATTATGCTGAGCGAAATAAGTCAATCAGAGAAAGACGTGTATCATATGATTTCAGTGATATGAGGAATTCTTAATCACAGGAAACAAACTGAGGGTTGCTGGAGTGGGGG
>NW_027862917.1:0-254 GCF_054177405.1 Leptonychotes weddellii
GAAACACCACAGTACCTAGCAGAATTATGTGCACCATGATTATCTTCTAAGGGATTTGTCCCTTTTTTAATGAATTCAGCACTTTCTTCCTTTTCACTTCACCGCTACCATCCTCTTTCATAACGTAAACTTTTGTATGCATGACTTTTCATCCATACACGCGTGCGTGCACACACACACCTCCCGGACACCTAGCACTGCGCCTGGCACATAATAAGTACTCAATATCAACTGCAGAGAGAGAGAGAGAGAGA
>NW_027862918.1:0-254 GCF_054177405.1 Leptonychotes weddellii
CCAAGTCTGAAATCTTTTATTGATCTGCTCCTGTCTTTATCACTGTTCTCTTTGAGGGAGCTCAGACCTCCCACTCACAAATAGAATTAGATGTCTCTTCATCAAATCTCTGTTTACTTCCTTGGTTCTTTTTATTACGTTTTAATTTTTATGTCCATTTTTCTCCTAAGACAACTTTATGCTTTGGGACTTTTCAAGTCCTTCCTCTTCTATGTCTTCTGTCTTCCTTATCCCAAGACCTCTCTTTAAGTTCC
>NW_027862919.1:0-254 GCF_054177405.1 Leptonychotes weddellii
ACTTTGAAAAATGCTTCTGTAGAGTAGGTTGATGAGTACTTGGAACATCTGCATTAAAAAAAAAAAAAAAAAAGAGGACAGGGAAGACTAGCCAGAAATGATACAAAATAAGTAGGCAAAGATATTGCTGGAAAACCACAGAATGCAGTGTCACAGAGCTATTTTTATTATAACACTTTAGGCTGGTATCAGTCACTACGGATGTACTTTAATCTTTTTCATGAATGGAGACAATTCTAGTTTCGTTTGCTCTA
>NW_027862920.1:0-254 GCF_054177405.1 Leptonychotes weddellii
CGGTGAGTGTTTGCTGCCACCGCTTCTCCTCCCCACACCACCCGTCGCCCCGAAAAAGTCTGGCTCGCCCTGACTCGATTCTCTCCTCAGCACGCCTAAAGGCTCAGCGTCTCGGTCCTGTGTGGACGCAAAGGAGGAGACCAGCCTTACGTGGGTGGTCAGGGACACCTCGGCAAGAGGTGACTTTCGTGCAGGGACAGCCTCTGCAGGAGGTGACCTTTGAGCTGAGATCTGAAAGAGGAGCCAGTCATGCA
>NW_027862921.1:0-254 GCF_054177405.1 Leptonychotes weddellii
AAAGAAAGGATATGAAAATTCATATAATTATGTGAAATTTAAGTTTCAGTGTCCTTAAGTGTTTTTGGAATACAGTCATGTCCAGGCATCGATGAACTGTCTCTGGTCACTTTCGTGCTGCGATGACAAAGCTGAGTAGTTTCAATAGAAGCCAGATGGCCTGTAGAGACTTCAGGATTTACCTCCCGGATTTTCCCGGATAGTTTGCTATGTCGTTCACTCCAGGCTGCTGGAAGTGGGAGCCCACCCGAGGA
>NW_027862922.1:0-254 GCF_054177405.1 Leptonychotes weddellii
GACTCCAAAAACCCACACTCTTTTTTATTCCCTCCTCCTCACATCATCTCTCTTTGCCCCAAAGCCATGGTGTGGGATGTCCCAGAACAGGGAAGGAAGCAAGGCCTGGGAAAGTCAAGAGAGAAGACCAGCAGAGGCAAATCCCCTTCTCCAAACCCTTGGTTCTTAGGAGGAATGGTCATCCATAGAGGGAGGGGACTCCATGGCTGACTCCCTGAATAGCAAGCCCCCAAATACCAAGACACTTGATGGGC
>NW_027862923.1:0-254 GCF_054177405.1 Leptonychotes weddellii
AACTCGGGCATTGCTATTCTGTCTTCAGTCTCCCCTCTGGGAAAGGCGATACTCAAATCTCCTTGGGGATGTAGGTAGATGACCAGGCAAGGGTTAATTTGCCAGTTTGGCTTTTTAGGTGTTTTACTTTTCATCTATAGAGGCAGAAGAGACATAGAAAAAGAGCACAAGTTAACAGTTCTTTTTCTGAATTTGCTTACTGATTGTTTAAAATATTGGCAAATTGATAATCTTGCTTCTCTTCCCTTATAGGG
>NW_027862924.1:0-254 GCF_054177405.1 Leptonychotes weddellii
ATTCATAAAAATACTAAATTGATAAAGTGGACTTAATCAAAATTAAAACCTTTGATTTTCAAAAGACATTCTTAAGAGAAAGAAAAGACAAGCCACGGGGCTAGGAGAAACTATTTACAAATTGCATATCTGAATACATAGGAAGTATAGTTAAAATATAGTATATTTTTAATACTATATATACTACTATAATATAATAATATATTGAATACTGTATCAGAACTCAATTGTAAGAAAACAAACCACACAATAAA
>NW_027862925.1:0-254 GCF_054177405.1 Leptonychotes weddellii
AATCATGGAACACTTCATCTGGAACTAATGATGTATGGGGATTAACATAAGAATAAAAAAAATAAATAAATAAAAAAAGTCAATGGAATTAAGTAACCTATGTTTTCTAAGTGACTCCTAGTTTATTTTCCCGTACTTTGCATGGTTAAAAAAAACCCAACATCCCACCTCTCAAAGTTGCTAATAAACACCCAGTTATTTCTCAATTTAGCTAAAGAGTAGGGCTATTATGTTATTCCATAATCTCATGTAAT
>NW_027862926.1:0-254 GCF_054177405.1 Leptonychotes weddellii
CCTCTCATGCTCTCTCTATCTCATTCTCTCTCTCAAATAAATAAATAAAATCTTTAAAAAAAAAAAGGAAAATGTGTAATTATGTATGGTGATGGGTGGTCACAACACTTCATGGAGCGATCATTTGGCAGGGTATGCAAATGGTAAATCATTATGTTGTACACATGAAACTAGCATAATGTTATAGGTCAATTATACCCCAATAAATAAATAAATATTTTTGGTATCCTGAAACTGTATATGATACCCTGACG
>NW_027862927.1:0-1881 GCF_054177405.1 Leptonychotes weddellii
TGGACCCTTTCCATCAATGGCATTAACCAAGGGCATCTACAACACGGCCCAATAGCTCCTCGCCAACTGGAACATCCACAATGGCTCCTGTTCTCTTCACAATATCTCCCTTCCTTAATTAGTTTATCATTTCCAAACATGACAACACCAACATTGTCAGGTTCCAAGTTCAAAGACATACCCTTTAAACCTGAAGAAAACTCTACCATTTCTTCTGCCTGAACATTTCTCAGCCCATGTACACAGGCAATACCATCACCAATGCTTAGGACATGCCCAGTCTCTTCAAGGTCAACAGAGGTATCAGCTCCAAGAATACGCTCTTCAAGGATAGAGGACACTTCGGCAGTGCCAATCTTCTGAAGACGAGTGTTAGAGGCATGGAGGTTCCTTGCAGCAATGAAGGAGGATCCCAAAGCATTTTTGGAGACCAGCCTGGCCCGCCGAGGGAGGGCGCGGGCCACGGACGTGGCGACGCGCACAGACAGCATCTTTGCAGGTTCTCCTTGGGTGGTTTCTCTGCATCCGCAGCCTCTGGACTGACTGGGACCCACATCATATCTTCTTTATCCATTCATCTATTGATGGACACTGAGGTTGCTTCCATATCTTGGCTATTGTCAGTAATGCTTCAGTAAACATAAAGGTGCAATAATACCTTTTCAAGTTAGTGTTTTTGTTTTCTTTGGGTAAATACACAGTAGTGGAATTACAAGATTATTTGGTATTTTTAATATTTCGAGGAACCTGAATACTGTTTTCCTCAGTGGCTGTACCAGTTTGTATTCCCACCAAAAAGCACGAGGGTTCCTTTTTCCCCACAGCCTCACCAACACCTGGTATTTCTTGTCTTTTTGATTCTAGCCATTCTGACAGGTGTGAGGTGATACTTCATTTTGGTTTTGATTAGCATTTCCCTGCAAATTAGGTGATGTTTGGTGCAAATTAGGTGATTGGTGATGTTGAGAATATTTTCATGTGTTTGCCATCTGTGTATCTTCTTTGGAAAAATATCTATTCATGTCCTCTCCCCATTTTTTAAAGTTTTTATATGAATTCCGGTTAGTTAACGTACAGTGTAGTATTAGTCTCAGGTGTACAACGTAGTGATTCAACACTTCCATACAATACCCAATGTTCATCACAAGTGCACTCCCTAATCCCCATCACCTATTAAACCCACCTCCCCCAAACCTCTGCCTTTTTAAATTGGGTTATTTACAGTTTTGGGGTGCTCAATTGAATAGCTTCATTATATATTTTTAATATTATTCCTTATCAAATATATAATTTTTTTAAAAGATTTTATTTATTTGACAGAGAGAGACAGCAAGAGAGGGAACACAAGCAGGGGGAGTTCGGAGAGGGAGAAGTAGGAGTCCCGATGCGGGACTCAATCCCAGGACCCTGAGATCATGACCTGAGCCGAAGGCAGACGCTCAACGACTGAGCCACCCAGTTGCCCCATCAAATATATAATTTTCAAACATCTTCTTCCACTCAGTAGGTTGCCTTTTCATTTTGTTGATGGTTTCCTTAGCTGTGTAAAAGATTTTTGTTTTGGGGCGCCTGGGTGGCTCAGTTGGTTAAGCAACTGCCTTCGGCTCAGGTCATGATCCTGGAGTCCCGGGATCGAGTCCCGCATCGGGCTCCCTGCTCGGCAGGGAGTCTGCTTCTCCCTCTGACCCTCCTCCCTCTCATGCTCTCTGTCTTTCATTCTCTCTCTCTCAAATAAATAAATAAAATCTTAAAAAAAAAAAAATTTTTGTTTTGATGTAGTCCCCATAATTTTTTTTGCTTTTGTTTTCCTTGCCTGAGGACATATATATAGAAAAGTGTTGCTAAGGTCAATGTCCAGGGGATTGCTGCTTTTTTTTTTTT
>NW_027862928.1:0-254 GCF_054177405.1 Leptonychotes weddellii
GACCACTTCTGGCAAGTGGTAGAGCCGCGGAGCACAAAATTGGAACTTTTAGAAGTCGGCTCCGCTGAGGGACGTTGCTCCAATGGCTAAGCCGGGGGTGGAATCCTCGTGGGACAGGGTGGTCTCAGGACCCTCAGGGTCACAGAAAGACTGGGGGTGCCTGAGCATGGCAGAGCTCCCAGGTAACGGAGCAGGGAAGTGGGCTGCAGAGGCAGAGCCCAGGTGCGGGCTCTCAGCTTGGGGTTGCCATAAAC
>NW_027862929.1:0-254 GCF_054177405.1 Leptonychotes weddellii
AAACTAATGATGTAATGTATGGGGATTAACATAAGAATAAAAAAATAAATAAATTAAAAAAAAAAAAAAAGATGAGCTTTTCACTAAAAAAAGGCCAGAAACAACCACAGGAACCTTTAGTTATGCAGGTTTGATACACATATAATCCTGCTCTCGTGCACCAACCCAATCTGTGAGTTCTGAAGCATTTTTTTAAGCCAGACTATTTAGACTCCGATCAAAGATCCCAATGCAGACTGCATTTGTTTAAACTT
>NW_027862930.1:0-254 GCF_054177405.1 Leptonychotes weddellii
ATGGTGGCTTGGAAAGCACCAAGGTTTGAAAGATATCCAGAATCTCTAGATAGCCTGATTGATAAGATTCATCTACAGGAGGCCTGCCTGTTAAGACAAACTATGAATTAACTTTCTGAAAAAATAACCAGAATAATTTTTCCTCACTTTGACCCAGTACCAGTATTTGCCCACTCCTAACCATCTGACATTCCTCCCCTCCAATCCCAGGGTCCATGACACTACAGGAGACTTTTGTTCAGGGCTCCTTCAAC
>NW_027862931.1:0-254 GCF_054177405.1 Leptonychotes weddellii
AGAAACTCTAGGGCTTTTTCTCTCTCAATAAAGATAATCAGTTTGTGTGTGCACCGTTTATTGAATAGTGTGTCATAACTCCCACTGATCTACAATGCTCCATCTGTCAGATATTGAATTTTCTTATACATGTGTGGGTCTTTTATGACTCTTTGTTCTAGTCTGCTGGTCTGTTGTCTATCCCAACATCACTGTCACAATGTTTTAATTATACCTTTATATTAAGTCCTGACATATGGTAGGTACCATATTGC
>NW_027862932.1:0-254 GCF_054177405.1 Leptonychotes weddellii
AGAGAAGGAAGCTGAGGTTAAGTGCTTCCCCCAAATCACACATCGAGTCAGTCGAGGCGGCGGCGGGGGAAGACCCCAGAGTTCAAGCTCTGACTCTGCTCTGCTCCAGCTGTGGAGTCCGGCTCCTGAACTCACCACGGGGGTGCTGCTCTTCCTCGGGCGGGAGGGGGCTGCCTGGCACCTCCCCAAACAGGTGTCTACCACCAGGGACATAACAAGGCCCCTCCGCCCCTCCCCTGCACCACCCACAGCCA
>NW_027862933.1:0-254 GCF_054177405.1 Leptonychotes weddellii
ATGGTGGCTTGGAAAGCACCAAGGTTTGAAAGATATCCAGAATCTCTAGATAGCCTGATTGATAAGATTCATCTACAGGAGGCCTGCCTGTTAAGACAAACTATGAATTAACTTTCTGAAAAAATAACCAGAATCATTTTTCCTCACTTTGACCCAGTACCAGTATTTGCCCACTCCTAACCATCTGACATTCCTCCCCTCCAATCCCAGGGTCCATGACACTACAGGAGACTTTTGTTCAGGGCTCCTTCAAC
>NW_027862934.1:0-254 GCF_054177405.1 Leptonychotes weddellii
TACCTGTCTTCTCAAGTTTTGGGGGTGGCAATTTGTCCTCTGACCTTAATCCTCTGGAAGAGCTAAGAAAAATTATCATTTTTCAATTTGTTCAACTTTTTTCCTGCTATGAGAGTGGCAATGACAACTTGCAACCTCTTTACATGTCACAGTGGAAACTGGCTACCTTGTTGGCTGTTTTTATTATGAAAGAATATTGAATTTTGCTTATGCAAAATATTATGCAACATGTTACTTATACATCTATTGAAATA
>NW_027862935.1:0-254 GCF_054177405.1 Leptonychotes weddellii
AAGCGGGTTGGTGGTACCCTGGCTGCCTGGCCGCCAGCGAATGTCCCTCCTCCCATGTGGAAATCAGTCCCTGCCTGAGGGGGGTTTAACCCCCAGCAGCCCTGTTCTTCTTCTCCCCACTGGAGGGCATAGCCCAGGACTTGTCTGCACTCCTTGAGGCGGCCCGCCGGGAGGCCTGGGTGGGTGCTGAGTGCTCTGATGGAGGATATGAGGCTGTACATGAGGGGTGTCTATATCCAAGGGGGTGAGCATCT
>NW_027862936.1:0-254 GCF_054177405.1 Leptonychotes weddellii
GCCTTTCCATGTGTCAGTAATTGTGCTCAAAGTTCTTCTCCAAGAACTTTTTTTTTAAATAAAAAGGGTTGATTTTATTTGTAACACAAATGAGATAAAGATATTAGTTGTGCCCCAAACTTTTAGCTTACTAGGCTTATATAGGTTTTTTTTTTTTTGCACAAAACACTTTTTTATTGTTATGTTAATCACCATACATTACATCATTAGTTTTTGATGTAGTGTTCCATGATTCACTGTTTGTGCATAGCACC
>NW_027862937.1:0-254 GCF_054177405.1 Leptonychotes weddellii
CATTATTATCATCATGGATCAAGAGCTACAGGGCTAAGCTTAAAGCATTCAGGTTAAAAAAAAAACTTCCAAATTTAAGAAAAGAAAATCATTATGAAAATTCAATAAAAAGAAAATCCAATGGCTCTTAAACACAGAGCAAATGCCCCCCATCATTCCCAACTAAGAAATTCAGATTTTAAATGTACAAAGGGTTTGACAAGGACAGATATTTAATAAAGATATTAAAGTATATCCCTAAAATTTAAGAATTA
>NW_027862938.1:0-1881 GCF_054177405.1 Leptonychotes weddellii
TAAGGCAAGTAACTTTTAAGTGCATTTTCTTTGCAACAGCAGCTTGAACAAATTATCACAAGGAGGGGAAGGTGTTCCCAGTAGGTCTACTTGGGATCAAGACCAGCTCCCAGTTGGCCTCACAGTAGAGAACAAAAGAAAATATATCTCTCACTCAGGTTAGGCTGGTGTAGGCCTTAAAGCGAGGCCCACACATTTTCAGAATCACCTTGGCTCCAGGTTAGGAGTTTTGCTTGGTGGGGATGGGGGTGGTCATGGTGATGGTAGTGACATTGGAGGTAATGATGTTGGTAGGTGATAGTACTCATGGTGGAGGTATTAGTGGTGGTGATGGAGGGGATGATGGTGCTGGTTATGGTAATAGGGGTGCTGGAGGTGCTGATAACGGTGTTGATGGAAGGTGGTGGAGGAAGGTGATGATGGTGGTAGTGGAGGTGAGGATGGTAGTGGGGGGATGGTGGGGGTGGTGATGATGATGATCGTGATGGTGGTTGTGGTCTGTGTGTGATGGTAGAGTGCTACAATATAATCTTCATAAGGAATGAGCTACTTCTTTTGCTTCTATGTCAAGTCAGACCTCCATAAAAACCCTCCCTGATTCACGTCCAAGTTTGTCTATCTCACAGTATGGGTTACAAAATGGAAGTTCCATGTGTGAGGGACTGACTGCCTGCTGGTGTCCAAAGAACTTTCTTGACTTTGGGACTAGGTGCCCTGACCATCTTCTCTCCCAAAAGCCAAATGTTTCTTGTTTTTAGAGCCCAGCTCAAGTTCACCTCCACACCTCTGGCCCATGGTGACTGCCTTCTTCAAACCTTGCTTATTTGGCTTAGTTCATTTGTTGCCTTCATTGTTTTATCTTTTTTTTTTAAGATTTTATTTATTTATTTTAGACAGAGAGAGAGTGCGAGCAGGGGGAGAGACAGAGGGAGAGGGAGAGAAAGAAAGAAGCAGACTCCGTGCTGAGCACAGAACCCGACACGACACGGGGCTTGATCTCAGATCTCATGATCCTGAGATCATTACCTGAACTGAAATCAAGAGTCAGACTCTTAACCGACTGAGCCACCCAGATGCTCCTTTCATTATTTTATCCTATGTGTTAGGTTACAACCAGATTGTAAGCTCCTTGAAGACGAGGCGCATTTCTTGTCTTCCTTAATTCCCATACTCTTTAACTAAGTATATATTGAACAAATGAATGAATGGATTGATGAATGAATATATGGTGTTATCATTTTCTCTCCAAAATACATAGCATAATGATGCCTACAATAGTCAAGAAATTAATTTGAGCATAAAGATCTTTTTTTTTTTAAAGATTTTATTTATTTATTTGAGAGAGAGAGAATGAGAGAGAGCAAGCACATGAGAGGGGGGAGGGTCAGAGGGAGAAGCAGACCCCCTGCTGAGCAAGGAGCCCGATATGGGACTCGATCCCGGGACTCCAGGATCATGACCTGAGCCAAAGGCAGTCGCTTAACCAACTGAGCCACCCAGGCGCCCGAGCATAAAGATCTTTTTGGCATTGCAAGAAAGGGGGAATTTCATTATTACTAGTACTGCTGCTGCTGTTCCTGCAGCTAACATTTATCGAACTTTGTGCCAGGCTCTGTGCTCAGCACTGCACACACATCATCTCCTGTAATCTTCATAACACAAGCTTATGAAATGCGTACTAGTTCCCCATTTTGCAGGTGGAAAACCAAGGATGGAATTTTCAATAGTTTATACTAAAGTTTCATGGTTAAAAGTACTAACTGGATTCAGATGGACCAAAGCTCAGATACAAACTCTATCATGCACAAGTCACATGGCTTTTATTTATTTATTTTATTTTTTTACTTTTTTATTGTTATGTTAATCACCATACATTACATC
>NW_027862939.1:0-254 GCF_054177405.1 Leptonychotes weddellii
AACACCTTACCTCGGGCCCCACGGCCTACCGCGGGCTGGTAAGATGACACCTCCTATGGAGCCTCTGCACATGCAGACCCACCTGCAAGACACAGCGCACGAGTGAGCACTCACAGCAGGCCCTGGTGCGCACAGTGGCCGGCAGATTACAGCACCCACAAATGTGGCCTGTTGCTACTCGTATCCACCAGTACCACACGACTGTCTCAGGGACAAGAACAACTTAACTCTAGAAAGGGGTCTGCGGATCACCT
>NW_027862940.1:0-254 GCF_054177405.1 Leptonychotes weddellii
AATTGCAAATGTTTTAAAATAAAAATAGCGTCCACCATGAAAGGTTTATTTACACTCTTTGAGAAGGTACAACAGACTTTCTTAAGGGCGACTTTGGTAGACTTTCTGTTTCATGGAAGTAATAAATATGATTGAGGATAAGTTTCTTATAATCTCTCATATAGCTCTCAGACTGGTGTTGCTCTTTTTTTTTTTTTTTTGAAAGATTTTATTTATTGGACTGAGAGAGACACAGCGAGAGAGGGAACACAAGT
>NW_027862941.1:0-254 GCF_054177405.1 Leptonychotes weddellii
AATGATGTAATGTATGGGGATTAACATAAGAATAAAAAAATATATATATATATATAAAAAAAAACAAAAACAAAACAGCTTCTTCATCTAGCTTGACACCAATTGTGTCATTTATAAGGTTTGTAAATAATGACAAAATCCAAGAAATACAGTCAGCTTCAAAAAGCTGCTCAAACAAGCCAAAGCCAAGATGTACTTTTTATTTTGTCTTCGTGTCTTAAAGCAAAGCATCGGTTTTGGAGGAATCATGTTGA
>NW_027862942.1:0-254 GCF_054177405.1 Leptonychotes weddellii
GACTAATCTAGACAGGAAGAACCCATGATGCAGCTTTTCATCTGACAGACAGCTGAGCCCCTGCTGGGGGCCAGGCACTGTCCTAGGCTCTGAGGAAGGGTGATGAGCAAAGGCGAAGCAGCCTTGGCCTCTGTGGAGCTTAGATTCTGGCAGGAACACAGCACAGAGGCCATACCCACCAGGGGCTCTTTTTGACAACAGCCCCTGCCTTCAGCAGAGGGATGGGGAGGCACGGGGGAGGGGGGCTGGCTTCA
>NW_027862943.1:0-254 GCF_054177405.1 Leptonychotes weddellii
GAGAGGGCATGGAAGCTCCACACCCTTTCCCCAGACCGCTCCCTGTGCACCTCTTCATCTGGCTCTTGATTCTTACTCTTTGTCATACCCTTTAACAAACAGATAAACGTGTTTCCCTGAGTTCTGTGAGCCGCTGCAGCAAATTACGGAGGAGGTCACTGGAACCTCCAATCTGCAGCCAGTTGGTCAGAAGCACAAGTCACATCCTGGGATTTCCGACTGGTGTCTGAATTCGGGGGCAGGAGGCAGTCTTA
>NW_027862944.1:0-254 GCF_054177405.1 Leptonychotes weddellii
ACATAGTTAGTTAGTTTGTTTGTTTATTTATTTATTAAAGATTTTATTTATTTGAGGGGCGCCTGGGTGGCTCAGTCGGTTAAGCGTCTGCCTTCGGCTCGGGTCATGATCCCAGGGTCCTGGGATCGAGCCCCGCATCGGGCTCCCTGCTCGGCGGGAAGCCTGCTTCTCCCTCTCCCGCTCCCCCTGCTTGTGTTCCCTGTCTCGCTGTGTCTCTCTCTTTCAAATAAATAAAATCTTTTTTTTTTTTTAAG
>NW_027862945.1:0-254 GCF_054177405.1 Leptonychotes weddellii
CCGAGGCCTTCCGCTCCCAAGGTGTCTAGGCCCTCACAAGTCACCAGGCCCTGCGCTCCGTCCCATCTGAGCACACACCCCCACCACTGTCCTCCCACACCCTCCCAGTCCCAGGGAGGCCAGACCCCCACGACAGTGAGGCCACAAAGCAGGGGCAGGGAGACAGGTGGTGGCTCCGCGAGGGGCCTGGCCTGGGCACGGTGGGACCCCCATTCTGCAGCAGGGCCTAAGTGACCAGAACTGCCACGTTCGCA
>NW_027862946.1:0-254 GCF_054177405.1 Leptonychotes weddellii
AACCTCTTTTTAGAGTGATATATAACAGCATGTACATGCTGCCCTTCAAATGCTGGTAGCAAGCAGAATTCGCAGTGGGGCTGACTCATGCCCGGGGCCATACCGTAACTCTCTGGGAGCTGACCATCCATTCTGATCACTTCAGAGAGCAGGAGAGCCCAGGATTGAGACAAGACCCACTCACGGACAGTAAAGACACGGTTCTTAATAACTTTGTGCTAAGTTTACCTGCCTGGATCCCTGTGTTTTCTTTC
>NW_027862947.1:0-254 GCF_054177405.1 Leptonychotes weddellii
ATGCATACTGCTTTATAGTTTACAAAACATGTTTACATTTTAATTTTTTTAAAAATATTTATTTATTTGACAGAGAGAGAACGCACACAAGCAGGGGGAGCTGCAGGCAGAGGGAGAAGCAGGCTCCCCGCCAAGCAGAGAGCCGGATGTGGGGCTCGATCCCAGGACCCCGGGATCATGACCTGAGCCGAAGGCAGCCACTTCACTGACTGAGCCACCCAGGCGCCCTGTTCACATTTTATTTTTAAAAGTAG
>NW_027862948.1:0-254 GCF_054177405.1 Leptonychotes weddellii
GCAGGCAGAGGGAGAGGGAGAAGCAGACTCCCTGCTGAGCAAGGAGCCCAACATTAGGCTTGATCCCAGGACCCTGGGATCATGACTTGAGCCGAAGGCAGACGCTTAACCAACTGAGCCACCCAGGCATCCCAAATGCCCCCACCTCTAATCAAAACAGGTCATCTATTCATTTTGTGGAGCAAAGGCTTCACACCATAAGGTGTGATGACTATCACAATGAATCACCTAGAGGTGAGGTGAAGAGCTTGTAC
>NW_027862949.1:0-13217 GCF_054177405.1 Leptonychotes weddellii
TGTTTCCTGTTTATCTTTCCAAAAGAATCTTCACTGCCTCGTTTTTTGTTTTTCAAGTCTCAGGGAAAATATTCTTAGAATTCTAGCATTTTCCCTGAAAACACCTGTGCTCTGGTCCCACAGTCCCTAGGAGGTGCTGTTCTGCTGTAATTTGATAGTAACTTGCTCCTGCCTACATCAAAGTACTTATCATGCTTTCATCATTGAGTACCTGATCTCTCTTTCCCTCTGCTAAGAAAAGTATGTAAAACTTATAAAGGGTTTGTTCTGTTTTCTTTCTGTTTTTTGGTGGAGCACCGTTAGGCCCAACTAGGGATTATCTGATTCCTAGGAATTTGTGCCTTTGTTTAACTTGCTCTTGTATTATTGATTTAGAGGATGTATAACTCTGTCAGGATAGTCATTAACTGGTAGATTGAAATGATGCTTGTCCTATAGTAATGCAGTTTTATTTCCCTGTACAATATTAAATTAGTAATCTTGTTCAAGTATTCTTTCTTTTCCAATTCTCTTTGAATCAACCTTGCTGGTTCTATCATTAATGAGTGAATTAAAGATTTGACATCTATTCACTTTATGTTCATATAGAAGTTAGATATTCAAATTTTTGAAAATTCTACTTTGACACCACTAATCTCTTAGAGTCTCTGCCTTTCAACCCTACACTCAGTGTTTGGAATATAGCAGGTGCTCAGTAAATGTTTATTGAGTGTTTGAAGTGAATATTGCAGAAAAAGAAACTGGGATGAGAACGTGCTTAAATTCAAATGATTTCTGGTGTAGTAGTGAAATTGGATTGAAAAACCTCAGTTTTTAAATTTTTAGTCCAAGGATATTTCTAATGGAACATGACAGCTTGAACACCATATATAGGACTAGATATTCAAATACTATGGTTACCACATGCTTGGAACAAAATATTCTGTTACCTGAAATAAAACTGAAAAATGGCATAACGGCTTTAAACTTTATTATAATATTCAATCACCTTTATGAATGTCAAAATTATGTATAACGGTAATGTAAAGTAGGTAGTTAACAAAATAATATCCCCTATTACATACTTAGGGAACAGTTTTATTACTATACTACCCAGATATTAAAATTTCAATAAGAAAATGTAATAAATGAGTTATTTTTAGAAAAAGGAGCACAGCAGGTCATAATAGTGCCATATTTTTTCAATTTTTATGAATCATAATATTTATATTACAGTTCCAAAAATGTGCATTTGTAGAACAAGAGAGAACATCACACAATCTGGCATAAACTTACACTTTCAGAAGATAAATTCTAAAAATCTGGCCAAATAATGCCCTCATTTTATGTAAAAACAGAGAGGCAGAAACAGAGACAGAGATAGAAACCACAGTTGTTCATGAAAGAGTTTTAGGAAAATGACTTTTGATTGAAATCATTTAGAACTTCTTAAATATACATGCCGTCATAATCACAAAAATTTTTTTATAGACATGTTGGTCTATGACAAAAGGAGACACAAGGGAACAATACTTTCTCTAAATATACATAAGTGTCCTATAAGTAATCTTCATAAAAATCTCCTCTCATAAGGAAAACTTAAAATTAAATATAATCAATAATATAAATAATAATCAGACATATCTTTCCGATTCAAATTAAATATTTGACAATTTTCTCTGTAAGTTCTTTACAGGGCCCTGGGAGGGATGGGACATTAAACAGAGCATTGCCTCTGCCCTCAAGAAGACTTCATTTTCATGACAAAAAGAAATATGTAGGGGCGCCTGGGTGGCTCAGTCATTAAGCGTCTGCCTTCAGCTCAGGTCATGATCCCAGGGTCCTGGGATCGAGCCCCGCATCGGTCTCCCTGCTCGGCCCGGAGCCTGCTTCTCCCTCTCCTACTCCCCCTGCTCGTTTTCCCTCTCTAGCTGTCTCTCTCTGTCAAATAAATAAATAAAATCTTTAAAAAAAAAAAAAAAAGAAATATGTAAAGAAAAAACATCCCTGAAAAACAAAGTGATATAAAGACCCCCAAAAGAGAGATAGCACTTTCCCATGGAGGTAATTACCATGAAAAAGACAATATTTAAACTGACCCCTGAAACTGTGTTTATTAGTTCATTCAACAAACTTTTAATGAGTTTCTCATGCTGTGGAGGTGAAGGACATTGCTCTTGGCTTCAAGAAGTGTGCATTCTAAAGGCAGAGACAAAAACTAGCAAAGGGAAGTATACCAAATGCTCTGCTTGGGCTGTTTGCAGGAGTCCCTGGGAACACGAGGAAGCGGTCAATTTTACATGCGTTACAGGGATAACCAGGAAAGGGATGGACTTAAAGGCACAGAAATGGTAAGTTCAGGAATTGAAAACTGATGGGGTTTTGGAATATAGGTGAGGTTCAGTGGGGTGGAGTCCAGAGCCCACGACTAAGAGAGAATTCTTGAGACATCTTTGGTGCAAAATGGTGGTTTATTAAAGCCCTGGAACAGGACCCGTGGGCAGAAAGAGCTGCTGCACCAGGGTCATGGAAGTGGCCCATTATATACTTTGAAGTTGGGAGGGGGTTAGGGATAGCATAAGTTTCTAAGGAATTTTGGAAGCAAGGTTTCCAGGACCTTGAGAGGGTTAGCTATTGTTGGGAAAAGGTCATTTATTGCTGTCTAATAAAACCTTAGTCATGAGACCCTTCAGATGTGTATCGGTGGGCCATATGCTTGGGGGATGATTGCCAACATGTATGGGGGGGCGGGACGGGGGTGGTTTAGAAATAAAGGAAGTTTCCAAAGGAATTCTTAAAGTAGACTTACAGGATCCTGGTTGGGGGTGGGGGCCTCAGGCTAGGATTGCCTTTTGCCCTTAGCAAAGTATTAACATAGAGGCAGTTGAGTCCCTAGAGGAATGTCACTCTGCTTGTTTCAAGGACTTATCAGTGGTCTTTAGGTAGTAAGGAAATTTAATAATTTTTCTTCTGCCTTTGTTTCCCACATCAAAAATGACTAAAAAATGTTCACATGAGAAAATGGTCATGATATCATAAATGAAAAGAGAGAGAGAATGCAAAACTATGACCTTCATGTCGACATTGGTAGACCCACACATATTTACAGAGGAAAGAGGGAACGCCATCATAGAAAATAAGCCCAAATGTCAACAGTGGTGCTATGTGGGTAATAAGATTATATATGATTTTAATTTCCTGCTTATACTTTTTATGGTCAACTCAGTTGCAACATATCTTTAATGAAGAAAAAATGATAGAGGTTATTTTAGAAAGTGGTCATGGGTCTCTGGAGTGCCATTTTCTATTGTGTATGATAGTAAGAGCTTGATGAAAAGATGTGCTGGAGATTGTGCAGTGCTTAGATTGGCCTGCAGGGGACTTTATCTTCCTAGGTTAGCAGTTCTGTGTTCATCTCTGAGCTCCCAAATGCTCACTGTCTGCATTCTGTGCGGCTGCTGAACATTCAGTAGGAGTCACACATTTGGTTTCTTGTAGCTGTTAAGTGGAGTCTTAATGAGTCTTAACATCAAAATGTTGAGGGAATATGATTTCTGTCAAAAGCTATTTGGGAGGGGCGCCTGGGTGGCTCAGTCGTTAAGCGTCTGCCTTCGGCTCAGGTCATGGTCCCAGGGTCCTGGGATGGAGCCCCGCATTGGGCTCTCTGCTTAGCGGGGAAAACTGCTTCTCCCTCTCCCACTCCCCCTGCTTGTGTTCCCTCTTTCGCTGTCTTTCTCTGTCAAATAAATAAATGAAATCTTAAAAAATAATAAAAAATAAACTTCGTAAACCATAGTCTATCATCATTGGCTTTAAATATGCTTTGTAGGGACACCTGGGTGACTCAGTTGTTAAGCGTCTGCCTTTGGCTCAGGTCATGATCCCAGGGTCCTGGGATAGAGCCCCACATCGGGCTCCCTACTCCGCAGGAAGCCTGCTTCTCCCTCTCCCACACCCCCTGCTTGTGTTCGCTCTCTCGCTGTCTCTCTGTCAAATAAATAAATAAAATCTTAAAAAAAAAAAAAAACTACTCAGGAGTAACAGAATTGGCAACTCAACCCTCTGAAAATCACCAGCAGGGACCCTGGGTGGCTGAGTTGGTTAAGCATCTGACTCTTGATTTCAGCTCAGGTCATGATCTCAGGGTCATGGGATTAAGACCCTCTTTGGGCTCCAGGTGCAGCATGGAGTCTGCTTGAGATTCTCTCTCCCTCTCCCTCTACCCCTCCCTCTACTCAAGCTCCAAGTTAATTAATTAGAATACTAACTAGAATATTCTATCATTCACTTTCATATACTTAGAAGTTTTTTTAATTTTATTTTATTGTTATGTTAATCACCATATATTACATCATTAGTTTTTGATGTAGCATCAAAAACTCAAAAACAATATCATTCACCTTTATTTTATTTGTATTAACCGGATTTGTCTTTGAATGGCTTTCTGCTTCTGATGTTCTCATAAGGGATTTTTTTAAATAAAAAGAATTGCATTTCAAACTAAAGTAAATTCTAAACAAGGTATTCTTAAAGTATTAAATATTTTTGATCCATATATAGATAAAGAAGAAAAGGAGGCGAAGGAGGAATCCGAGCCTGCAAAACAATCCAGTTTTTCAGATGGTTTATGCAAATTTCAGGTACTTTTTAAATAGTTTTTGTGTTAATTTGAAGTCACTAATTCAATTTAACAAATATTCTTAAAAACTACATATTCTCAACTGAGTTCATCAATCTTAGATGAGATTTTACAGTAAACATTATAAAATAAATTTAAAAAAATATAAAATGTTAATCCCTTTCATTGTAACCTCCTCACTCAGATTTGGTATAGTGAGCCTGAGGAAACAGAAGTAAAGCCGCCTGGAAACCCTACTAGGGAAAAAGACCAATTGGATCACTGATCTTTTAAAAGGATCTCCAAACTAATCCCATCAAAATGCAGTGCTATCAAGGACCTCATGACAACTAAGAACAGCTAAGAATTTCAACCACATGCTTCTGGTTCAATAATCTGACTTTACAATCTCTCCTCCCAAATTTTCCCTTATCCTCCCCCTCTTTTATGAAGTTCCTCTTGATCTCCTTCCCCATAGATCAAATCCCCAAGGATACCACTTTTCATCCAACCCTCTTAAAAGAAGCCTGAATTGTTGGCTTGTTTCTCTCTGACATCCCATCCATGTGAAGACAGGAGACAGGGTATGTATATACTTTATTCTGACATAACCTCTTCCAAACAAATTTTTCTTCTTCCCCAACAAAAACCTCTCCTCCTTTGAAGCTGCTATCTTTCAAGTACCTCATCCTTACACCTTCTTAATTTCTCCATCTTCCAAATTGTCATTCTCCCTCATTAATAAGACTCCTAATATGTTACCTTTCATTTTAATCCTACGTCCATCCTAATTTCCATGACCGCAGCTTTCACATGAATGACAAAACCCTTACTCCACCCTCTTCATTCCTTTACTTACTTGACCTCTCTCTCCGAAACATTTTCTTCCATCTCACCTGTATGCTCCATTCCTGTGGTCATGCTTTTTCCCTCCCTTTACCTTTCTCTCCCTTTACTGGAATTAGGGAGGAATCATTATCAGAAAAGAAAGACTCCAGATGATTTTGTCTAATCTCACTGTAAATATGCTAATAATTGACTCCCGGATGATCAAATCACTGGCACATTCTAGGAGGAAAACCTTTGTCTATTGGAAGACTTTTATCAGGACAAGCCGAAATCTACGGTTTATCCAGGAAAGCTTCCTGGAGAATGTCATATAAGCTATGTAACTCTGCAATTACAAAATGGATGTATTTCACAACTTGAAATGCTCCCCTTTGTGTTAGGTAACCAGCACAGCTCACTCAGGGACTTTATCTATGACTCTGGGCCAGAAGGCAGGTCTGATGGCATGAAGGAAGATGCTGAGGAGCCATACTCTGGATCTTTTCCCATGCTTCTTGATTATTTACATGAAGCTTAATAGTAAGATCTGTAATTTTAGTGAATCTTAATTGACAAACCAATCCTTTCTGTTAGTTCAGCCAGCATCTACACTTTCTCTTAATTTCATACATTTTTCCCCCTATTACCTTTTATCCTCCCAGCAAAATTCTGAAAGCAGTTGAGATTATGGTAGTAAAATACGATATGTGATCATAGCACACTGCATTGTATCATTAATGAAAATCTATTTTTTATTCTCTCTCTAAAGAAATCTAGATAAATCTCCATATAGTCCTGTGGCTTTAAATATCATCTATATGTTAATGAATCACAAATATTTAGCCCAGACTCACTCCCTCCATCTTACTTGACATTTCAGAATGCTTAATTGACATCCAAATCCAGTAGGGGCTAACAAACTTCTTGATTTTTTTTTTTAATCTCTTTTACTTATTTTCTATCATCTTAAGAAATAGAGCCATCAATCACCCAGTGATTCAAGCTGCAAATGTGGAAGCCATTCTTATTTTCTGTCTTTTTCTCAAGCTCCTTCTCCCATAGCTAGTTCATCACCAATTCATGTTGACTCTACAGCGAAAATATACCTGCAATCCATTTGGTGGATTCCATCTTGACTGGCACTGTCCCAGGATAAACAACCAGTTGTAATGTTTACCACAGCAATTTACAATGATTCCAGGCTGATCTCTTGCCTCCACTCTTACTTCTTTCCAGTTCATTCTTGACACAGCACCCAGAGTAAACTCCTAAATTCTGATCACGACACCTCTCCTCCTTAGAAACCTTCAGTGGCTTTTGAACACCCTAGAATAAAACCCAACTTCCTTATTATGATTTACAGCTGTGTGTGTGACTTGGCTCCTGCCTTCCCCTCAGATCTTATCCTATAAACAATCCCTCCTTACAACACTTAGTTAAACTGGCCTGCTTTTCCTTCCTTAAGCTAGCTAAGTACATTCTGGTCTTCATTCAAGCTCTTTATGTAGTTGCCTTTTCATTCATTTGGCCTCTGATCAAACAGGCTTCTCTTTAGAAAAGTTTTCCATTCTTACCCTCTAAAGCACTCCTTCTACCAGATACCTTCCACAGCATCCTCAGACAATTTATTTAAATCATCTTTATTTATGGTTTTACCTGGTTATTGTCTCTTAACTTCCTACTGGTTATAAACTCCTTGAGTTGATCTATTTTGACTGTTTTATTCATTATTCTATCTCCAGGGTCTGGCACATATTAAACACTCAGTAAAGGTTAGCTATTATCATTGCTATTTTAAAATAAATATTTATTAATTGCTTAGAATGTTCTGGGTGCATTAGATATCTTACGTCATTCACTCTTCACAACAAACCTATGAAACACAAGTGTTTTGTATACTATATATATATGTGGTGTGTATATATATATATGTACACATGTATACATATATGTGTTTATATATTTGTGCTTCTATATATCTTTTAACTGAATCTTTATCTATATACATATATAGATTTTTTTTTTTTTTTGATGGGGAAGCTGCATTTTTTTCCAGGGTTATATTCACTAATAATGATGTGGTGGAACCAGCATTTAAACCACAGGAGTCCTTGGCCAAGTTATCTCTGTTAAAATTCACATTATAATGGTTATTCTTACATCAGTTATGGTAAGAAAATAAAACAATACTGTATTTGATAGACTCTGGTAACCAAAAAATTATTAGTATTAGATCAGTTATATTTTGAGCTATAAAAAAAATGCTCTTAAAAACTCTAACCCTTTGAGTTATTCATAGTATTTATGCTAGGAGTAAAAGTTGGAATCAAGGGAAATAGAAAATATCCAGCAACTCTCTGATAAACGCATTTTCTTTTATTAGATTTCTACCTAAGAGGTTTCACAGAAACATGAAATTTTTGCTCAAATTGGATAGGTATTCAGGAATTATTTTTTGAGAGGGAAAACTTGGATCATGAAAGATTTATGAAATTACCATACATATTAATGTCCTATTTGGGAGACTATTATTACATTTAAAACATTAGATAATGATTATTTTTTTCATGGAGAATTAGGGACAATTTAGACGAATTATAACAATGGTATTTAGCTATAAGATGCTCTTGAATATTCTTATAGTATTTTTATCTTCCTGTCAATGTCTTGAATAATATTCTATGATAATGTTTGCTCACAAGTCCTATGAGGTTTTCTCTGAGAGAATAACAAAACAAAACAAAACAAACAGTCCCAATAAAAGTATGATGTATTTGATGAATATGTATTGAACTCAAACTCGTATTCCAAAGTTCATGCTAGATATTTAGTTCATAACCAAAAGGTCAAAAGAAAATTATGTTTAGAATATGACCAAGAAAAATTACAGAGAGGGTGGCAAAATCTGAACACCCATTAATTCAGCTACCATATCAGAAGATTTAAGTTCAGTTGAATAAACAAAGAACATTCCAAGGGTAAAGAACAAATATATATGGCATGGATTTTGAGAACTGTTATGGTTAAGCTTACTTTAATACTTTAAATTTCATTTTGTGTGGTTTCAAAAATAACCATCTTTACAAAAATGACTCACTCAGTTTCTATCTCTATTACATTCCTATCACAATATTATTTTATATCATTTTCACTTACTGTCTGAGCCACTAACTTCTGGCAGTCCTCTAAGCACCTACTTATTGGTGCATTCTATTTCCATGTGACAGACATTATCTTTCAATTTGATTACTATCCACTAGCATTAATCATAATAGGCAGAAAATTGTCACCCATAGCCCTTGGGCTTCTCCACATTTTCTATTTTACTAGCTAGAACCTAACCTCTCCGAGCCTCGGTGACGCACTTACAAATCTGGGCTAATCCCAGTCAAGAAGATTTGGAATGATAACTAAATTGAGGTAATGTTTATAAGCATGCTTTACAAAAGATAGCATGTCATGTGAACATAAGGTATTATTACTGACCTGATTTCACCAACCTCTCTATCCATTCCATTTATTGAGCAACTTGAATTAGAAGCAAAAGATATTAAATGATTATTCCATACTTAAATTTTGCCTCTATTGCTTGGGCAATTATGCCTTATTTTGCCAGAAGTGCTTAAGGGCAGAAAAGTATATGTACAACAAAGAGCATTACATGAAGATCAAATGAGTGTCTAAGAATTTCTGGGAGCACTAACATTTTGGGGCACCTGGGTGGCTCAGTTGTTGAGTGTCTGCCTTCGGCTCCGGTCATGATCCCGGGGCCCTGGGATTGAGCCCCGCATCAGGCTCTCTGCTCGGCGGGAAGCCTGCTTCTCCCTCTCCCACTCCCCCTGCTTGTGTTCCCTCTCTCACTGTGTCTCTCTCTGTCAAATAAATAAATAAAATCTTAAAAAAAAAAAAAAAGAATTTCTGGGAACACTAACATTTCAAACAAGAAATCTGGATGTAGCTTTGTTCTAGTCCTATTAGCTTATCTAAAGTTGAACAATGATACTAATTTGTTAAAAAGCCAGGTCAAGAGAAGAAGAGGTGAATGGTTTGGTCTGCATAAAAAAAATTAAAAATTAGGGGTGCCTGGGTGGCTCAGTCGTTAAGCGTCTGCCTTCGACTCAGGTAATGATTCCAGGTCCTGGGATCGAGCCCCGCATCGGGCTCCCTGCTCAGCAGGAAGCCTGCTTCTCTCTCTCCTACTCCCCCTGCTTGTGTTCCCTCTCTCGCTGTGTCTCTCTCTGTCAAATAAATAAATAAAATCTTTAAAAAAAAATTAAAAATTAAATTAAACTAAAAAAAGACAACACATAGAGTGTTCTTACTGACTGTTCTAGGAGGAGTCCCAAAGTATAAATTCTGTCATTATCAACTGCTGTGGTTGGCAAAGCCTTTAAGGGGAAATGATAAAGCAAGATACTTTGGTTGGGTACAATTATCGATTAAAATATTAAAGCCCTAGTTTAGATCCAGTACTCGCCAAAATCAATGTGAAAATAATTTTATTCCCAATTCAAAGATTACAGTGTTCCACCTAGAAGTTATACTTCTCATTGTAAATAACAGATTAAATACACACACATGGGTCTCCTGGGTGGCTCAGTCGGTTAAGTGTCTGACTCTCGGTTTTGGTTCCCATCTTGATCTCAGGGTTGTGAGTTCAAGCCCTGTGTTGGGCTCCACAAAACACAGACACACACAGACATACACAGACACACACACACACATTAATGTGAGAGTTTGGTTGCAATGAGTTAACCTCCAAACCTAACCACTTGGCAGAATTTAAGTTTTAGAAGTCTATACAAACTGAGGACCAGGCCTGGACTTAGTGACAAACAATGCTTTTCTGAGAAACAGACTAAATTATATAATGTATAGAGTATACAGAGAGCATAATATGACATAGACACACATAATAATATAGAGTACAGCATTCATCTTTACTCCAATTTTAGGTAAAGGTCTTTGCAAAAACTTACTTTGTACTCCAAACTTGGACCTTGAGCATTTTAATATGACTATTACTATTACAATTAAGTATAATACTTTAATTCAAGCAACATTTATATCAGTAGATTGGCACTGACCTAAGTGCTAGAAATAAAATGGTAAACAAAACAGTGAAATAATAACTCCATTCAGCCCTGAAATTGGCATTCAATTATTGAGGTGCTACTCTGTGCAGAGTAGCAAACTTACCATTTTACAACCTGTAAGAAGACACCAGGGAATTTAGGACAATTCTAAATGTGTGTATAAGTTGAATGGTCAGCAGAAATCTAAATATCATGAAAATTTCTTTTTAATCTGTTATTGTTGGAAAAAATGGTTTACTGATCTTTTAAATCATTTTTTTTTAACTTGAAGGATGTTGAATTTATAAGCACTCAATTTAGTCCTTAATTAGAGCTTCCTCATACAGCACAACAGTTCTTCCTCAGTAACTCCAGGGTAGTTAAGTGCAGTAAGTACTTGGGAGTTCCTGTAGGATATAATGGTTCCCACTATTGCTCTTGTTGGAGCCATTTATATACCATCATTCCAGTGATTAATTGCCCTTACCTCCTTTTTATTTGTTTAAGAAATGTTTGCCCAACTGTTCAAATACCCTATAAGCTATAACTGGAACATGGCGGGCTCATAAATTACTTACTCTCTTTCTTTCTCCAACTAAACTAGTGATTATATCAGTGGGCTAATTCAAATATTCCAATATGCCTGACTGTTGCCATTTCACAAATGGGAGTAGATAAAATAATGCCCAAGGAATGATCTTTGAGCTTTTTCACAGACTTTGAGCTTCTCTGCAACTTTATACTCAAGATGAACCTGAAAAGAACTATGATAGGACTTTCTGTCTCCCTGCACACACAGGCAAGACAATGTGCTAGAACAGCTCTCTGTCCACGTAGGAGTCTGAGATCAGTGAGTGAGTGTGGCACAAAATACGACCTGTATTCTTGTATAGATATTTCCTTGTACATGTAAAGTAGAGAACTCAGATTCAACCAGTCTCAGCCAGCCTCCTGCCTCCAGTCATTTGATCTACTCACTGCAAGAATCTCTCAGATCTTTTATGATCCAGGGATCTGCTTTGCTCAAGCTAAAGCTACTGTCTAATATCACATTTCTGTAATTCTTGTTTACTATCACTCATTAATGCTTAAAATCCTAGTATTTTTCCTGTCTTCTACTCTCTGGCTCATGCTTTCTTGATGGGAACTCTCTCATCTCAACCATGAGTCTATAGATGTGTCTTCAACTAGAACCATGTTTTCCCCTCTTGTCACCACAGGGTACATGTTCCTCCATTTGAAGACCAACTGGCCCATGTATGTCCAGGATCTCACTTCTTTTCACATGTAAATAATTATCCTTTTTCTTTTAGTCTATCTAATACCCTTTAAAGTAATCTGTAATTTTTAGTTTGACTGCTTTATTTTCTATTTTTTTCATTTTCTTTGTGATGTACCTAGGTATAGAATTCCTTTATTTATTTAGATTCACATTTTTTGTCTGCTTGATTTTAAAGTCTATCATCATTTTTAAAAAACTCTAAACAACTATCATTTTAAATATTGTCCCATTCCATTCTCTCTTCTCTCCTTCTGAGATCCTGAGTAAACTATGTTATTCTTTCTTACCATATCCTCTGTCACTTCTCTGTTCTGTATTTTCTTTTTTCTTTTTTTTGTCTCTGTAACTACACTGTGAATATTTTCTTTTGACATAAATTCTAGTTCATTAATTTTCTCTTGAGCTTTGTCTAATCTACAATTAAACGGATTTCTTAATTTTTAAATTTTCTTTATTGTCATTTATTTTCATTCCTATAAGGTTTTTTTGGTTTGTTTTTAATAATTTCATCACTTTTATTACTTTCCTGTTTTCAGCAAGTATCCTTGAGCCTGTGTGTTGCTTCTTTAAATATATTTGGCATGATAGTTTTATAGTTTGAATGTGATCATTCCAATATGTTAAGGCTTTGAAGAGCAGTTTCTGCCACTGCTGATATTACTGTTTTTGCTATTTCTCTCTCCTGAAATCTACTTACGTTTTGTGCCTAGTTATCTTTGGATTTGTTGTTTGTTGTACTTAATCATTTAAAGAAATAATTTAAAGCCTTTAATACAGTAAATAAAATACTTCCCTTATTTGCTTCTGCTATGTACGTGAGGTTCTGATCAGTTTAAGACTACCTTACACTATGATAAAATCCACAAATTTTCTAGACATCCCAGGAGATTTTAACAGACTGTAATTTTGTGTTATCTGTTCCACATCTGGTTCACTCTCTCCTTTAGGGTACCATATTTCTAAGACATTCTCTTTTCAGACCTACACTATCCAATATGGTTGTCTTGAGGTCCTTCTGGTTTGCTTAAACATGGATATAAGTGACCTACTTAATATTACAATGCTTACTTTATATTACTAAGCCATACAAAGCAGCTAATTTTTTAACTAAACATAAAATTATTTCCATCTAATTCAAATAATACTCAGTTCCATCTAAAGAGAGAATTTTAATGTCGTATTTAAAAATCAAACAATAAACTCTCATCTTAAATCCTACTGACGACACACATCCTTATAAATGTCCTTTATGTTTTTAATCCATTTACTAAATCTAAATAGCCATCTGTCTGCATTTTTATTAAAAAAAAATAGAACATGCAACGACATGGATGGAACTGGAGGGTGTTATGCTGAGCGAAATAAGTCAATCAGAGAAAGACATGTATCATATGACCTCACTGATATGAGGAATTCTTAATCTCAGGAAACAAAC
>NW_027862950.1:0-1881 GCF_054177405.1 Leptonychotes weddellii
TGCCAGTCCTTTCTGGCCTGCCAGGTCTCTGTGGATAGGTCTGTTGCCAATCTAATGTTTCTACCATTGTAGGTTACAGATCTCTTTCCCGAGCTGCTTTCAAGATTTTCTCTTTGTCTCTGAGACTTGTAAGTTTTACTACACTTTTACTATTAATACTATTTTACTATTATTGATTTTAAGAGGGGTTCTCTGTGCCTTCTGGAGTTTGACGCCTGTTTCCTTCCCCAAATTAGGGAAGTTTTCTGGTGTAATTTGCTCAA
Organism: Leptonychotes weddellii; assembly: GCF_054177405.1. Classification (NCBI taxonomy): domain Eukaryota; kingdom Metazoa; phylum Chordata; class Mammalia; order Carnivora; family Phocidae; genus Leptonychotes; species Leptonychotes weddellii. Next base: position 264 of record NW_027862950.1, read on the forward strand.
TATACCTTCTGCCCCTCTCTCTCTTTCTTCTTCTTCTGGGATCCCAATTATTCTAATATTGTTTCATCTTATGGTATCACTTATCTCTCGAATTCTGCCCTCGTGATCCAGTAGTTGTTTATCTCTCTTTTTCTCAGCTTCTTTATTTTCCATCATTTGGTCTTCTATATGACTAATTCTCTCTTCTGCCTCATTTATCCTAGCAGTTAGAGCCTCCATTTTTGATTGCACCTCATTAATAGCCTTTTTGATTTTGACTTAGTTAGATTTTAGTTCTTTTATTTCTCCAGAAAGGATTTCTCTAATATATTCCATGTGTTTTTCAAGCCCAGCTAGTATCTTTATAATCGTCATTCTGAACTCTAGTTCCAATATCTTACTAATGTCCATATTGATTAGGTCCCTGGCAGTCGGTACTGCCTCTTTTTCTTTTTTTTGAGGTGATTTTTTCCGTCTTGTTGTTTTGTCCAGAGGACAATAGATGAATGAGGGAACAAAATGCTAACAGGGTAACAACAACCCCAGAAAAACATACACTAAAGAAATCAGAAGAGTCCTAAAACCTGGGGAAAAGAAAGGGAAAAAAAGAAAAAAGAAAAAGATAAAAAAACAAATAAAAAAAAGAAAACAGAATATGATTATATATGATCAGGGTGGTGCATAGATCAGTGCCACACACTAGATTTTGGGCGTATTTTGGTCTGTTAGAAGAAAGTGCCTCCCAAAATTTTAAAGAAAGAAAAACTTATATATGTACAAAAATAAGGGTAAATACGATGAAGGGATGGAATATGACTGTAATGATGAAAATTATAAAAGATTTTATAAGAGGAATTGATGAGATAAGAAGTTGGTTGAAAAAAGAAGAGATTTTTAAAAAAGGGGGGGAGATAATGTGATCAGGCAGAAGACTAGAACAAAGCCATACACTAGAAATTTAGGGTATATTTTGGTCTGTTCTAACAGACCAAGGCACCTTCTAACTGTATCCCAAGGCACCTGGGTGGCTCAGTCTTTAAGTGTCTGCCTTCGGCTCAGGTCATGATCCCAGGGTCCTGGGATCAAGCCCCGCATCAGGCTCCCTGCTCGATGGAAAGCCTGCTTCTCCCTCTCCCACTACCCCTGCTTGTGTTCCCTCTCTCACTGTGTCTCTCTCTGTCAAATAAATAAAGTCTTAAAAAAAAAAGAAATTGTATCCCAAAATTTTAAAGAGAGAACAACTTATAGATAGATAGATGATAGATAGATAGATAGATAGATACACCAAAAATAAGGTTAACTATTATGAAGGGATAGAATATGACTCTAAAAATGAAAAATAAAAAAGATTTTTTAAAAAAAGGATTGATAAGATGTTGGTTGAAAAAGGGAAAAAGAAAAATTCAAAAAAAAAAAGAAAATTAAAAAAATTAACTTCAAAAGACTAAAGAATCATGGTAAAAAGCCATGAATTCTATGTGCAGTATTCCCCTAGCGCTGGAGTTCTGCCGTTCTCATTGATGGGTAAACTTGGTCTTGGCTGGCTGTTCTTGCTGATCTTCTGGGGAGGGGCCTGTTGCCGTGGTTTCCAAATGTCTTTGCCGGAGGCAGAAGTGCCCCACCCTTGCCGGTCCGGGCT
>NW_027862951.1:0-254 GCF_054177405.1 Leptonychotes weddellii
ATTGCTAATAAATGAATAAATAAATAAATACCAATATTTATTGGTAACTTCCTAGAGTTTTCTGTTTTCTGAAAGATTTTGTTTAGGACTGGTATTAGTTTTAATTTAATTTAATTTTTATTTAAATTAGTTTTTATTTAAATGTCTATTGGAATTTACTGGTGATGCCATCTGGGCCTAAAGGTATTTTTTTTTTTTTATGGAGGATTTTTTAATTACAAATTTAATCACTTTTTTGGAAAGAGGGCTATATA
>NW_027862952.1:0-254 GCF_054177405.1 Leptonychotes weddellii
TATCTCTCAACCACATTCACCAGCCACCAACATTTTCCCCTATTGGCTTTATCTATGTGTGCACGTGTTTTGTAGTTTTGTTAAATCATTTGCAAATAAATGGAAGACTTCAATGGCCCTCACCCCTAAATATTTCAGCCTACGTCTTCTAAGAACGAGGACAGACATATGCATAATGCTACTGTCACTCTCAAGAAATCTAACATTGACATGTATCTAATATACAGTCCGAATTAAGTATCTGATTGTTCCCA
>NW_027862953.1:0-254 GCF_054177405.1 Leptonychotes weddellii
AGGTGAGTTGTCAGTGCTCAACAACCCTCCCCCACCTCCCTGGATCTGGGGGGGAGGGGTGTGGGGGGGTGCGGGGTGGCGGTGGGTGAAGGTGATTGTTGGCTGGCAGAAGCTTCATTAGTGCCTTTGCCTCTGAAACCACTCTTTCTGTGCTATCTCTAGGCTTCACTTGTGGGTTTTGGGGGAAAAGTTTTTTTTTTTAAGATTTTTATTAATTTATTTGCGAGAGAGAGAGAAAGTGAGAGTGAGTGAGC
>NW_027862954.1:0-254 GCF_054177405.1 Leptonychotes weddellii
AGAATTTCTTAAGTATAGGAGAGTCTTTGTGATTGCTGGTGGGCCCTGAGACCATACCTGAATTTATATAATGAGGTGACACATGGTGAGGCCAGAAATAGTTTTAGGGTGGGGGATTGACTGTGCTGGGAAGACCAATCGTGTGGTTAGAGGGTTGGGGTTTGGGGCCATGTGATATCAGCCCAAGTTCTGGGGAGGTAAAAGGGGGCCTGGAGACTGAGTTCAACCTCCTGGCCATTGTCCAATGAATTATA
>NW_027862955.1:0-254 GCF_054177405.1 Leptonychotes weddellii
AGTGGCCTCTAGTTGGACAACAGGATCCCCTTTCTGAATGTCATGTAGTAGGAGAGGGGGAAAGGCAAGGGGCTGGGGTATGGAATGGGTCACTGGGAATTCCGAATCCCAAGGTTTTGGCTGTAGGGGCAGGGAGTGCCTGGGGGGTGAGGGTAAGAAAAAGTCAGCTAAAGAGGTCATTGGGTTAGGTGAGAAGATAGTGGGGGGTGGTGGGGAAGGCTCAGGCAAAGGCACTGGTATTAGGTCTCCTGGAC
>NW_027862956.1:0-254 GCF_054177405.1 Leptonychotes weddellii
ATCTCACTGATATGAGGAATTCTTAATCTCAGGAAAAAAACTGAAGGTTGCTGGAGTGGTGGGGGGGTGGGAGGAATGGGGTGGCTGGGTGATGGACACTGGGGAGGGTATGTGCTATGGTGAGCACTGTAAATTGTGTAAGACTGACGAATCACAGACCTGTACCTCTGAAACAAATAATACATTATATGTTAAAAACAAAAAAAAGATAGTAGGAAGGGAAAAATGAAGTGGGGAAAATCGGAGGGGGAGAC
>NW_027862957.1:0-254 GCF_054177405.1 Leptonychotes weddellii
ATGGAACACTTCATCTAGAACTAATGATGTAATGTATGGGGATTAACATAAGAATAAAAAAAAATTATAGCAAAAAAAAAAAAAAAGAAGTTTTCATATGCCCCTGCCTATATTTTATGAAATTCAGTTTCTTTAGTTTTATGCATAATGCGTATTAGTAATCATCTCATTTAGCATGTGTCAGCTTAACATGCTGATTAGTTACAGTTATTAATAGTAATAATTTCAACCTTGCTCACTAGTCCCTAAAAAAA
>NW_027862958.1:0-254 GCF_054177405.1 Leptonychotes weddellii
AATTGCAAATGTTTTAAAATAAAAATAGCGTCCACCATGAAAGGTTTATTTACACTCTTTGAGAAGGTACAACAGACTTTCTTAAGGGCGACTTTGGTAGACTTTCTGTTTCATGGAAGTAATAAATATGATTGAGGATAAGTTTCTTATAATCTCTCATATAGCTCTCAGACTGGTGTTGCTCTTTTTTTTTTTTTTTGAAAGATTTTATTTATTGGACTGAGAGAGACACAGCGAGAGAGGGAACACAAGTA
>NW_027862959.1:0-254 GCF_054177405.1 Leptonychotes weddellii
CATCGATATGCTGTCTGCAAGAGACTCATTTTAGACCTGAAGACACCTCCAGTTTGAAAGTGAAGGTGTGGAAAAACTTTTACCATGCTAATGGACATCAAAAGAAAGCTGGGGTGGCAATCCTTATATCAGACAAATTAGATTTTAAACTAAAGACTATAATAAGAGATGAGGAAGGACACTACATCAAACTTAAAGGGTCTATCCAACAGGAAGATCTAACAATTTTAAATATTTATGCCCCTAACATGGGA
>NW_027862960.1:0-254 GCF_054177405.1 Leptonychotes weddellii
AGAAACTCTAGGGCTTTTTCTCTCTCAATAAAGATAATCAGTTTGTGTGTGCACCGTTTATTGAATAGTGTGTCATAACTCCCACTGATCTACAATGCTCCATCTGTCAGATATTGAATTTTCTTATACATGTGTGGGTCTTTTATGACTCTTTGTTCTAGTCTGCTGGTCTGTTGTCTATCCCAACATCACTGTCACAGTGTTTTAATTATACCTTTATATTAAGTCCTGACATATGGTAGGTACCATATTGC
>NW_027862961.1:0-1881 GCF_054177405.1 Leptonychotes weddellii
TCTCACAGTCCTACCTCACCAGTGAGCAGATGGATGATCTCGAAGGCATGCTTGACAATGCGCACGGTCATGAGCTTCTTGCCATTGTTACGGCCATGCATCATCATTGAGTTGGTGAGACGCTCGACAATGGGGCACTGTGCCTTACGGAAGCGCTTGGCCGCATATCGCCCTGCACTGTGGGGCAGGTACTTGGCATACTTCTCCTTCACTGCAATGTAATCCTAGGGCAGCAGGGAGAGGGGATGGAAGGACCATGGTCAGGAGTAGGATGGTCAGGAACCAGAGGGACTGAGCATCCACTCGGGGTAGCCCTCACCCACCTGTGGTGGCTTGACTGTGAGGGCCCTGCCTGCCACAAAAAAAGTAAAACCCTAACAAGTGACTATCAAGTCACTAAAAAAAGCACTTCCTTGGGGCACCTGGGCGGCTCAGTCAGTTAAGCGTCTGCCTTCGGCTCAGGTCACGATCTCAGGGTCCTGGGATGGAGCCCTACATTGGGCTCCCTGGCCAGTGGGAGTCTGCTTCTCCCTCTGCCTGTGCTCTCTCTCTCATATAACTAAATAAAATCTTAAAAAAAAGAACACTTCCATTATAATGGGAGGGAGGGAGGGAGATGGAGAACCAAGAAGATCACAACTTACCATCTCAGTTTTGTTTTGTTTTTTTTTTTAAGATTTTATTTATTTATTTGAGAGAGAGCATGAACAGGGGAGAGGGAGCAGACTCCCCGCTGCAGAGCAGGGGTCCTGACATGGGACTCCATCCCAGGACCCTGGAATCATGACCTGAGCTGAAGGCAGACACTTAACCTACTAAGCCACCCAGGTGCCCCACGATCTCATTTTTAAGTGTTCCTCAAACTCTACACTATGAATATTTTATTTATTTATTTGACAGAGAGAGACACAGCGAGAGAGGGAACACAAGCAGGGGGAGTGGGAGAGGGAGAAGCAGGCTCCCGCTGAGCAGGGAGCCCGATGCGGGGCTCGATCCCAGGACCCTGGGATCATGACCTGAGCCGAAGGCAGACGCGTGACGACTGAGCCACCCAGGCGCCCTGGGCACTATGAATGTTTTAAATCAATTAGCTCTCGTTGTGGGCGCTGTCCTGTGCACCACAGAATATTTAGCAGCATCCAGTATGCTGGCAGCACCCCTCTCAACCTTAGCAACTAAAAATATATCCAGACATTGCCAAGTGTCACCTAAAAGGGGTGGGGGAAAATCACTCCAGAGAACCACTGTTTTAGTAGAATTATCCAACAATCCTTCCTATATATGCATACGTCATTTCCCAAGAAAATGTCTAGAAAATACCAAAATGTTAGAGGGCGTTCAAATCAGAGGAACTACACGTATGTGAAGAGAACTACTGTCAACTGTTCCACTGCGAAATACACCCAAACGTCATTCTATCACTTAACACATGAGAGGCCCCACACACATCATATTTCTGTAGACACAAGGCGTAACAGAAAAAGAACACGGAATTCAGACCTAGAATGACAGTCTGGTGTCTACCTGGAGAGAAGCACCTGCACAAATAGGCAAGTAGACAGGTCTCCATGCAGGGCTTTACACTGGGCAAAAAAACCCACAAACACCAAATGTCTTGGCAGGGTTTGGTTAAAATGTCCAGCTCTACGGTAGAGCCTTGCACATCTTTCAAGACGAGCATTCAGGGGCGCCTGGGTGGCTCAGTTGGTTAAGCGACTGCCTTCGGCTCAGGTCATGATCCTGGAGTCCCGGGATCGAGTCCTGCATCGGGCTCCCTGCTCGGCAGGGAGTCTGCTTCTCCCTCTGACCCTCCTCCCTCTCATGCTCTCTGTCTCTCATTCTCTCTGTCTCAAATAAATAAATAAAATCTTTAAAAAAAAA
>NW_027862962.1:0-254 GCF_054177405.1 Leptonychotes weddellii
TGCGCACGTGCACACGCATGCACACTCACACACACCACACGCACCTGCATGTACACACCTGCATACACATGCACACACGCACTGAACACCATACACACGCATGCACACAACTCACATGCACACACATGTGCACGTGCACACGCATGCACACTCACACCACACACGCACCTGCATGTACACGCCTGCATACACGTGCACATACGCACTGAACACCATATACACACATGCGCACACACACACACACACACACACCA
>NW_027862963.1:0-254 GCF_054177405.1 Leptonychotes weddellii
CTCCCACACTCCTGCGCCTCTTCATCCGGCTGCTCGTGTGGATCCTTATAATAAAGCGTAACGGTAAGCATGGAATTCTCCTGAGATCTAGGAGTCATGCTAGCAAATGACTGAACGTCCAGGGTACCCCCAACTTTGTAGCCAACTTGAACAACAGCGCAGGGGACATGGGAACCTGAGAGTGGAGACTTGCTCGTGACCTGAGGGCAATCTTGCCGGATGAGTCCTTCCGCCTGTGCGTCGCATGCTCACTC
>NW_027862964.1:0-254 GCF_054177405.1 Leptonychotes weddellii
AAAAAAAAAAACTTCCATGCATTCATTTGCAGACGGCAATATTGTATATATAGGAAATTTAAAGTAGAACCAATAGAATCATTAAGGGAATTAACAAAGTATATATACTACTAATAAGCAAATATGAAATAAAATTTAAATATTGGTACCATAAATATAAATAAATAAATAAATAAATAAATAAATAAATAAATAAATATTGGTACCATTCCAAGAAATACACTGGCATAAAATACCAAATACTGAAAAATAAA
>NW_027862965.1:0-254 GCF_054177405.1 Leptonychotes weddellii
CAGGCTGGTATATAGATCAGTGCCACACACTAGATTTGGGGTGTATTTTGGTCTGTTAGAAGAAAGTGCCTCCCAAAATTTTAAAGAAAGAAAAACTTATATATGTACAAAAATAAGGGTTGATATGATGAAGGTATCGAATATGACTGTAAAGATGAAAATTATAAAAAATTTTATAAAAGGAATTGATAAGATTTTTGAGAAAAGAAAGAAGAGGATTTTTTTTTAAAAAAAGGAGAGAATGTGATCAGGTA
>NW_027862966.1:0-254 GCF_054177405.1 Leptonychotes weddellii
CCCTATGACCGGACAGTAAACTCCTTCAGCAGGCCCTCTGTCACCTCCTTTACATTTTATCCTCAGTGCCTAGCACACAGGCAGTCAATAAGTAAGAGTTCCATAAATATCTTTGGAATAAGTGAAGTTCTAAAGTAGAAAAGAGCCAACAAAAAGTAGAAGCTCTCCTTGTATAACTGACTTGGCCTTTTTTTTTTTTTTATTTTAAATAAATCTATCTGGGCTATTAATCACTTTACCTGTCCTAAGCCACA
>NW_027862967.1:0-254 GCF_054177405.1 Leptonychotes weddellii
TATGCTGGAAGTCAGAACCAACACAATAAAGAAGAAATTGAAGGCCTAATAATTGGAAAGAAAGAAATAAAACTCTCTTTGCAACTGATACAATTATCTTTGTATCTGGACATAAGATCAATGTACAAGTCAATTGCATTCCAACATACTAGGAACAAATAACTAGAAAACATATGCAAAAAGAAATATGATTACATCATCACCACATGTCACACACCGGGGATAAGCCTAAGAAAAAATACGCAAAGCCCTGA
>NW_027862968.1:0-254 GCF_054177405.1 Leptonychotes weddellii
TCCCAGCCATAGTTCCATCCTCACCCCATCCCCACGCCAAATAGATTCAGAGGCTTTTTTTTTTTTTAAAGTAGGGGTTTTTTTCAACATGGGGCTTAAACTCATGACCCTGAGATTAAGACATGAGCTTGAGACCAAGAGTCAGATGCTTAATTGACTGAGCCACCCAGGCATCCTGATTCTGAGGCATTTTTAAGTTTATATAAAGTACTATTTTTTTCTGATGTCAGAGATAAAACACAAGTAACAGTAAA
>NW_027862969.1:0-254 GCF_054177405.1 Leptonychotes weddellii
ATAAAATTTAAAACACTAAAAGAAGAGAGAATAGGAGGAGGAAGAGGAGGAGGAGGAAGAAGAAGAAGAAGAAGAGGAAGAAGAAGAAGGGGAGGAGGAAGAAGAGGCAGAAGTAGGAGAAGGAGGAGAGGAAAATGAGCAAACTAAAGGTCCACATTCAATGAAACCATATTGTTGAGGGATGTGTCCCTGTGGGTAAATCCACAAAGAGAAGCCTGTAAATAATCATCACAAAAGTAGGAATAGCTGGTATC
>NW_027862970.1:0-254 GCF_054177405.1 Leptonychotes weddellii
CCATAATCTCCTCCAATCCCATCCATGTTGATGCAAAAGTTTGGTATTCATCCTTTCTGATGGCTGAGTAATATTCCATTGTATATATAGACCCCATCTTCTTTATCAATTCATCTGTTGATGGGCATCTCACCTCTTTCCACAGTTTGGCTATTGTGGACATTGCTGCTATGAACATTGGGGTGCATATGGCCCTTCTTTTCACTACATCTGTGCCTTTGGGGTAAATACCCAGGAGTGCAATTGCTGGGTCA
>NW_027862971.1:0-254 GCF_054177405.1 Leptonychotes weddellii
ATATAGTTCCAGAGAACTCATCTTGTGAGCACAGGTGTCTTAGAACGCACAAGAACAGGTGCCCCTGTATAAATAAAATCTTAAAACAAAAAACAAAACAAAACTCAGCCACGTTTTACCATTTTTAAGTGTACGGTTCTGTGGCATTAAGAACATTTACCCTGTTGCCCAACCATCACCACCATCCTTCTCCAGAACAACTATAATCTAAATTAGGTTTAAAGAGATCCCCAGACCTTCTATGATGTATTGTA
>NW_027862972.1:0-1881 GCF_054177405.1 Leptonychotes weddellii
AATCCGGTCTCTGGGAACATACAAGGACTACCTAAGGGACACCCAGGCAGACAGAAGGCTCCCAAGTAATCAGTTTCCAGAGCCTCAACTACATACATACCCTATCTAAACATGATCTGAGAACACCCCTGGGGTTAGGGGTGATACAGGATCTCTTTTCCACCTTTGCTTTAACTTCACCAAAAAAAAAAAAAAAAAAGGAGAACTCAGGGCCCCGCTCCTCAGTGAGCCCCCGGAGAGAAGCCGTCAGTCACTCCCGTCTCCCCGGTTTCTGGCCGCAGTCCATGCTCGCCTGGCCTGTGACCGCGCGTTTCTATCTCTGGCACCCGACCCCGGGTGGAGTCTCCAGGCCCAGCGGATCCCTGTGGTGCGCTCCCGCGCGGTTCCTCCCGGGGAAGGGGGGTGAGTCTCCCCGGATCTGCCGCCTGTTGGGTCCCTGCTGGGGGAGCGGTGGCCCGACTGTGCCGCGGATCGCGGTTTGTGGCGACCCCGAGCTGGGGGCCCGCGCCTGGGCTCCGCCTCTGCAGCCGGCTTCCCTGCTCCGATGCCTGGGGGCTCTGCCGCACTCAGGCACCCCCGGTCTTTCTGTGACCCCGAGGGTCCTGGGGCCACGCTGTCCCGGAGGGTTCCACCCCCCGCTTGGCCGCCGGGGTGGCGTCCCTCAGCGGAGCAAACTTAGAGGTTCCGATTTTGTGCTCCGCGGCTCTATCACTTGCCGGGGGCGGCCGACGGAGGCCCCTCCCCCGCCGTCTATCCTCCCGAGTGTCGCCTCGGATTCACTTCTCCGCACGTCCTACCTTCCAGAAAGTGGTCGCTTTTCTGATGATACAGCATTGTTTGAGTTGATTCAACTAGTTCCACCAGTGGGTGAAACACTGTCTACGTATGATGAAAATACACGGGATTTCATGTTCCCGGGTCCAAACCAAATTTCTGGACACCATGATTCAAACCGCCAGGTTACCATGAGGAGGATTTCTGGCCTTCGAGGAATTGCTCCAAAGCTGGAATTTTCTACAACTTCAGTGATAACTGAATGTCTGATAAGTTCAAGGAAGTGCCGCACTCAGGATAAATTTATTTACCATACGGCTCCAGTTGAAAAATCACACGGCAGACTGCAAAGCAGAACATCAACATCAAGATCACAAAAGAAAAAATCCAAGTCACCTGAGAGAAATAAATATTGCATAAATGCAAAAAACTACGAACAGCCTACAATTTCTTCAAAATCACACTTTCCATCTCCCTACACAAAAAGACGCATGTGTGAGCTATCTGAAGACACCAGGCGGCGGCTGGCCCATTTAAATCTGGGACCCTATGAATTCAAAAAAGAAACAGATAAACCTCCATTTGTGATTAGACATGTCGACCCCCCAAGTCCCAGGGCTGATGCTTTATTTGGGTCTTCTGGCAGAGACTGTGAAAGAGATGGATGGTCTAGGATGCACAATGATCATTCTCATCTTGGCTGCTACCGACCCAAGGATTATAAGGTTATCAGGACACCCCATGGGAGAGACTTTGATGACTCTTTGGAAAGGTGTGATGAGTATTTAAGCTCACGGTCATGTAGCAAGCCACAGCATTCAGCAAGGACCTTACTCGTCCATTCAGCACCCTCAACAATGCCGAAGCATTCTCCAAGCCCTGTGTTAAATCGAGCTTCTCTCAGGGAAAGATTCCATTCTGATTGGTGTTCACCTTCAAACTGTGATGAGATCCATGATCGGGTAAAAAATGTCTTGAAATCACATCAGGCTCATCAAAGACATTTATATGTTAGTTTCTAAAATTTTCTCTTGAAGGCCTTTTCTAATTGGGCAAGAAAACCAGTGAAGATGCTTAAAGCTTATAATAGTAAATCACTGGAAAGAG
>NW_027862973.1:0-254 GCF_054177405.1 Leptonychotes weddellii
AATGTAGGACGGGACCTGCCTGAATCTCTTGAGTCATTGTTTGGAGGAAAGCCATGCAGAAGAGCTACCTGACCTGCCCTGGCTTGTGATATAAGTAAGAAACAACTGTGATGTGTCTGGCTACTGAGTTTTCTATCTGGTTTATTTGTTTGTTTTGTATTTGTTTGCTATATCCTAGCCTATCTTGGCTGATACGAGATGACTTGTCCTTTATCAGCTCCTGTGTTGGTCTACATGAGAGTTTCCCATGACCT
>NW_027862974.1:0-254 GCF_054177405.1 Leptonychotes weddellii
CCAAGTCTGAAATCTTTTATTGATCTGCTCCTGTCTTTATCACTGTTCTCTTTGAGGGAGCTCAGACCTCCCACTCACAAATAGAATTAGATGTCTCTTCATCAAATCTCTGTTTACTTCCTTGGTTCTTTTTATTACGTTTTAATTTTTATGTCCATTTTTCTCCTAAGACAACTTTATGCTTTGGGACTTTTCAAGTTCTTCCTCTTCTATGTCTTCTGTCTTCCTTATCCCAAGACCTCTCTTTAAGTTCC
>NW_027862975.1:0-254 GCF_054177405.1 Leptonychotes weddellii
CAGTCAGGCAGAGTCAGCGATCCAGCAGCCCCTGCACCATGAGTGTCTCTGTGCTGAGCATCACCGGACCCCTGGGCGGTATCTCTGGGCTCCTGCAAGGGGCCTCCCTGCTAGGGCTGGCTCTGCTGCTGCTCAAGGCAGCACAGCTCTACCTGCGCAGGCAGTGGCTGCTCAAAGCAGTCCAGGAGTTCCCATCCCCCCCTTCCCACTGGCTCTTCGGGCACAAGCTGGAGGTAGGAAGGGGCTGGAGGGGA
>NW_027862976.1:0-254 GCF_054177405.1 Leptonychotes weddellii
CCCCCTGCCCTGCTGACCCTCACCCCTGCGCACCCAACCGCGGATCGCTGGCCCAATAGAGACGCCCGCTGCAGGGGCAGGTGACTCCAACCCAGCCCCTCCACCTCCAAGCCACAAGGCCCACCCTCACAGGAACCAGTGGGGTGCACTGGGGGCAATGGGGCTGGCGTGGGTAGGGAGAGGCGGCAGGCGCTACAGAGGGAGGGAGTGGGCGAAGGCGGTGAGGATGCGGTGGGGTTGGGCGGGGGGAGCGC
>NW_027862977.1:0-254 GCF_054177405.1 Leptonychotes weddellii
AACCTCAAGAATAGGAAGTGAAGATACAAAGATGTGTGATGAAGGATAATTTGTGTTTTCTGAGATTGTGAGGCTTTTCTTGTTAATAACCTCTAACGGTGAAAGGTTAAGCTATAATGTGCTTCATTGATTTCCTCTGTCCCTTGTGATGTTTTACTAGAACTGTTAATTTGTTCATTATTCTAGTATTTGTAGAAAGATGTTTTGTATTTTAATGTGTCATGATAATAGTACCAGTTTGGCTGATTGATTTA
>NW_027862978.1:0-254 GCF_054177405.1 Leptonychotes weddellii
AAACGAACAGTTCTGTTTAAGTTCTGTCCTACATGTGGGGGTAAAAATATCTCTATTATAAGCATGACAATTTAAGTTACTAAAACAAGAGCAGGGTCATACACCAACAAAGAAAAACTTATAAAAAAGATTCTCCTAGTCTAGTTCATGGGTATTTCCAGGGGCTCCTGAAACAACGATCTTCAGTTTCCACCTTTCCTGTAAATAAGGTAGAAGTCTCCTAATTTTGGCCCTTTCCCCAAATTTCTCTCAAA
>NW_027862979.1:0-254 GCF_054177405.1 Leptonychotes weddellii
CATGTATGATCATCAAGCAGGACCCAATATTCACAGGAGGAAAGAAGAAAGGGACAAAAAAAAATCAAATCACCAGTATTTCTGAATTTCAGATATGAAAGAATTCACATGTTAAATTTAAGAACTATGGGGGCGCCTGGCTGGCTCAGTCGCAAGAGTGTGTGACTCTCGATCTCAGCGTTGTGAGTTCAAACCCCATGTCGGGCATAGAGATTACTTAAAATTTTTTAAATCTAAAACAAAAATTAACAACG
>NW_027862980.1:0-254 GCF_054177405.1 Leptonychotes weddellii
CCCACACACAACCTCACAGAGTGCCCATTGGGGAACGAGTGGGGATGCTTCGTGAGAGTTGTGCACGGCCATGGGGGACTGGGGTACAGAGGGGAAGAGTGCAGGCCCTCCGCTCAAATCCTGGTTTTGATGCTTCCCTGACAAGTACCCATTCGGAGCCTCAGTCCTTCTGTCTGTCATTTATGGATGGCAGTGGTGCCTGCCTCTTAGGATTGTTGATGAAATTCAATGACAGGGAGCATGTAGCGCATGGA
>NW_027862981.1:0-254 GCF_054177405.1 Leptonychotes weddellii
CAAAGAAAACCAGGGACTGGGATCAGAATAAGGGAGAAGGGAGGCAGGAAAGCCGCCATAGCAACCCATCTCCTTCCTCACCTGTCAGGCTGGTCACCCCCACATCCACCTGCCTCCTCATGGAGGGCTGTTTCAACTTATCATTAGCACCTTTGATGTTTTTGAATATATTTGTGAGCATCTTTTCACTCAGTCACTCGCTGGGTGTCTATTACAAACCCATTCCATTTCATACTCAGTTCTTAGTGCTAGAA
>NW_027862982.1:0-254 GCF_054177405.1 Leptonychotes weddellii
CCCGCTCGGCCATGGGCGCCGCCGGCTCGTGGGCTCTGGGCAGCCTCGGCCTCCCCGCGCCGCGCCTCCCCGCGCCGTCCCGGCCCGCCTGGCTCGGGGCGGCCGCGCTGGGACTGGCCGCCGTGGCGCTGGGGACGGTGGCCTGGCGCCGCGCGCGCCCCAGGCGGCGCCGGCGGCTGCAGCAGGTGGGCACCGTGGCGCAGCTCTGGATCTACCCGGTCAAGTCGTGCAAGGGGGTGCCGGTGAGCGCGGCG
>NW_027862983.1:0-1881 GCF_054177405.1 Leptonychotes weddellii
AGTACCCATGGAAGGTCACCTTTGAAGTTTTTATTCAGTTAAAAGGAAACAATTCTCTTCGTCTCACTTAGCTGGGCTATCTAGTTCTTTATTTAACCAAGCATTACAGATAGGGGAAGAAGTTAAAAAAAAAAAAAAAGAATACCTGAAAGCATGCAGATTAGTTAGATAGAATTGGGAAGAGGGATGGAAGGAGGAAATAGTGGTAAATATTATTTTTCCTTCGATGGGAGTATTTCTCCCCCCACCCCCATGGGAGTATTTTAAAAACTAAATGCTTTGCTTTAAAAAGTCAAGAGTCATGTAGAGTATTGGTGGTTGTAGGCATTTGGGAAAAGCACGACCAGAATGTGTACTTCTTTTTTGGGTCAAACAGAAGTCAAGATAATTGTGAGTGCCCTTTACATCACTCAAAAGTTTGTTGAAGGAGCACACTGAAAGTATAAAACTGTAACACTGAGGCACCTGGCTGGCTCAGCTGGTGAGCTTGTGACTCTTGATCAGGGTTGTGAGTTCGAGCCCCACACCGGGTGCAGAGATTACTTTAAAAAAATCTTAGGGATAATTGTCTTCTTTGAGAGCACTATAAAAATAAAACATTTTACGTAGAGCTGTGTTGAGGAACTTGGTCATGGGAGATGGGGTGGAAGGCACAGTGGGCTACCACAGCGAGTGGATCCCACCGTCAGGAGCTGATGCACATGCTGCACACCTGCAAAGTGCACCTGCAACGCACACGCGTGGCGGTAGTAAACGGAAGAGAAAGGCACAGCAGAGCTCATCCGCTCCCACCGCAGAAAAGGAAAAAAGCACAGGAGGGGTTAGCATGGGCACACTTGCCGCTAACCTAAAATGTCCTCTTTCTTTACACGCCATTCTTAGGATAGGCTAATGAAGGTACTATGAATTCTTCTTATCTTAAACATTAATGGGGGGGTGCCTGGGTGGCTCAGTCGCTGAGCGTCTGCCTTCGGCTCAGGTCATGGTCCCAGGGTCCTGGGATCGAGCCCCGCATCGGGCTCCCTGCTCTGCGGGAAGCCTGCTTCTCCCTCTCCCACTCCCCCTGCTTGTGCTCCTGCTCTAGCTATCTCTCTCTCTGTCAAATAAATAAATAAAATCTTAAAAAAAAAATTAATGGGGGGCCTAATAATTTCATAGGGAATTTCAGATGAAAGCCCAAGACTAAATACCTTGAGAACCTGGCCTAAGGAAAGATGGAGTACCAGCACTGCTCAAATTAAATTTTTAATAATAAAATAAAAGATAAAATGCTTTCATAATAAATCTAAAAATCTTATAGCCATACAGGCTGCCTCTTGCCACCCAATGTATACTGCATTGGCAGCTAGAAAAAAAGAAAAAGAAAAAGCAAGACAAGGGGGTCGGGGGAGGAAGAGAGAGACAGAGATCCATTTTTTATTGGTATAGCTCTTAAAACTTGAACATTATCTAGAGACCTCCATCTTAATCAAGCAGCCATGGTTTCTCTTCCTGTTACTAAAAGCCTGCTGATGTTGCTTGGTCAACTGAGAGATATCTTCAGGGCTGCTTGGATCTGGCCTCTCCAAAGAGCCTGAGAAGGAAAGGATAGATGAAATCTACCACATTTGGCAAACCTTTTCAATGAGCCTAATTAATAATCCATAAAAATAGACATTACTTCTTCTAGATGCAAGAGATACATGTAGTAGAAAAGAGGCAGAAGATGCTGCTTTTGGAATCAGAGTTCATTTCAAAAATAAGGAAGGCACACATTCGAAGTTGCTCAACCTTTCAGAGGAAATATTTTTGTAGGTCAATGAATGCACATGCTGACCACAAAAGACATTTCTGTGACTAAAGCCACTATGGAAGAAACTACGGTCTCCTTTATTTTTTTTT
>NW_027862984.1:0-254 GCF_054177405.1 Leptonychotes weddellii
AGAACAGGACTGCTCGTAGTCTTAGTGCTCTCTGGGTATCTACACTGATGCCTCGTGAGCGAGGACAGCCTCCCCGAGAGGACTCCGGGAGCACATTTTGAGATCCGCAAAATTCTTAGCCTAGCACATTCGAAGTGCTCATTAAACATTATCTAACACTGATAAGTGAAGCTGTTGGCGTGAACGGCATTTCTCCAGACAGGAAGGGGCTGGAGAAAATACAGGCAAATCTCACTTCAGGGTGCTCCGCAGAT
>NW_027862985.1:0-254 GCF_054177405.1 Leptonychotes weddellii
AGTCTCTCATGGTTTGTCTCCCCCTCCAATTCTCCCCCTTCATTCTTCCCCTCCTGCTATCTTCTTCTTTTTTTTTGTTTTTTAACATATAATGTATTATTTGTTTCAGAGGTACAGGTCTGTGATTCCACAGTCTTACACAATTCACAGCACTCACCATAGCACATACCCTCCCCAATGTCTATCACCCAGCCACCCCATCCCTCCCACCCCCCACCACTCCAGCAACCCTCAGTTTGTTTCCTGAGATTAAG
>NW_027862986.1:0-254 GCF_054177405.1 Leptonychotes weddellii
TCAATGGAACAGAATAGAGAGCCCAGAAATGGACCCTCAACTCTATGGTCAACTCATCTTTGACAAAGCAGGAAAGAATGTCCAATGGAAAAAAGACAGTCTCTTCAACAAATGGTGTTGGGAAAATTGGACAGCCACATGCAGAAGAATGAAACTGGGCCATTTCCTTACACCACACACAAAAATAGACTCAAAATGGATGAAAAACCTAAATGTGAGATAGGAGTCCATCAATATCCTAAAGGAGAACACCA
>NW_027862987.1:0-254 GCF_054177405.1 Leptonychotes weddellii
GGGAGGACCCCTGACAGGCTGAGGAAGACCCCAGGCCCAGATTCAGCAGGTCTACGGAACGGTCAGAGCCACTAAAGGTGACCCGCGTTAATCCCCAGGGAGTTAGGACTGGGCGTCCCAGTGCATCAGCCGGAGGAGAAATCAATACCCATCGCCTCCAGGACTGAAGTGCCTAATATTTTTTGAGCAGCCGAGGGCTTGGCTGACATCTGGGCCTCTCCTGCGCCTCTCACCGCACAATCATCTCTGAATGA
>NW_027862988.1:0-254 GCF_054177405.1 Leptonychotes weddellii
GCTGTGGGACTTTATATAAGCAAATCACAAGCTTCTATTGGGTTAAGCCAATGAGGTTTCATGGTTCCAGCATTGGTGCTATCATAATTTATATAGTTATCCAACATTTTAAGGTATATATATATATATATTTTACCATTTTACTTATTTATTCTTTTTAGAAAGGACTTAAAATAATCCCCTCCCCCAATAAAATAAAAAGTTTACCTATTCTCCCATCCCACCCCCTGCCTCTGACAATCTCCAATCTGTTA
>NW_027862989.1:0-254 GCF_054177405.1 Leptonychotes weddellii
AACTTTAAAATATAAAAATTCGTTTGGAAACTTCCTCTATCTCTACCCCCCCAAAATACATGTTGGCAATCATCCCCCAAGCAGATGACCCATTATTATGCATCCGAAGGGTCTCATGACTCAGGTTTTATTAGACGGTAATAAATGACATTTTCCCAACAACAGCTGGCCCCCTCAAGGTCCTGGAAACCTTGCTTCCAAAATTCCTTAGAGACTTACTATCCCTAACCCCCTCCCAACTTGAAAGTATACAA
>NW_027862990.1:0-254 GCF_054177405.1 Leptonychotes weddellii
GAGAGGGCATGGAAGCTCCACACCCTTTCCCCAGACCGCTCCCTGTGCACCTCTTCATCTGGCTCTTGATTCTTACTCTTTGTCATACCCTTTAACAAACAGGTAAACGTGTTTCCCTGAGTTCTGTGAGCCGCTGCAGCAAATTACGGAGGAGGTCACTGGAACCTCCAATCTGCAGCCAGTTGGTCAGAAGCACAAGTCACATCCTGGGATTTCCGACTGGTGTCTGAATTCGGGGGCAGGAGGCAGTCTTA
>NW_027862991.1:0-254 GCF_054177405.1 Leptonychotes weddellii
AAAAAACTGAAAACGCATAGAAGATATTTAATGCTAGAGATGGGTTGGGGCCCTACAGACTTACAGAACTGTAGAATTTTATTGTTAGAAGAAATTGTCACGATTATCTAATTTGAACCCCATATTTATTTTATAGATAACTAAAAAGTCATAATAAATGATTAATTAACTTACAAATACTGGAGGGATAGTAGGCCTTCAAATGAGTCCTTATGTAATTCGGTCAAATAATTTTCACTGAGAATTCTGAAAAA
>NW_027862992.1:0-254 GCF_054177405.1 Leptonychotes weddellii
GTCAAGCTGTTTAACCATTCTGTGCCTTGGTTTCCTCATCTAAAGCATAAGGATAATAATATTTACCTCATAAGATTTTTGTGAGAATTAAATAATTTAATACATGTAAAGAACATAGAACATTATCTAGCATACACTAAGCATTCTGAAGCACAGAATTTTTTTCTTTATTCCCTTCTTCTTTTGATAATATAGGCATTTCAGAATATATGTTTTCTTCTGGTCAGACTTTAGTTGTGTCTCAACCAATGTGA
>NW_027862993.1:0-254 GCF_054177405.1 Leptonychotes weddellii
TATATGATTGCGAATTTCCAGTCCCCAGTGAACAAATTAAAGGTAGTTTCTAAATACTATGACTATACGATTTTAGTTAATTTAATACAAACAATTGGATTACCTAACGTATTTGGTGGGCCTCAAAATTACAGTTTAAAACAGTTAAGTATACATTACAATGGTAAAGGGATTAAAATATTCTGAGTGGAATGTACAGGTACAAAAAAGAAAGAAAAAAAATGACCTGTGGTGAATATGTTGAGTTGCCATAA
>NW_027862994.1:0-1881 GCF_054177405.1 Leptonychotes weddellii
AGTACCCATGGAAGGTCACCTTTGAAGTTTTTATTCAGTTAAAAGGAAACAATTCTCTTCGTCTCACTTAGCTGGGCTATCTAGTTCTTTATTTAACCAAGCATTACAGATAGGGGAAGAAGTTAAAAAAAAAAAAAAAGAATACCTGAAAGCATGCAGATTAGTTAGATAGAATTGGGAAGAGGGATGGAAGGAGGAAGTAGTGGTAAATATTATTTTTCCTTCGATGGGAGTATTTCTCCCCCCACCCCCATGGGAGTATTTTAAAAACTAAATGCTTTGCTTTAAAAAGTCAAGAGTCATGTAGAGTATTGGTGGTTGTAGGCATTTGGGAAAAGCACGACCAGAATGTGTACTTCTTTTTTGGGTCAAACAGAAGTCAAGATAATTGTGAGTGCCCTTTACATCACTCAAAAGTTTGTTGAAGGAGCACACTGAAAGTATAAAACTGTAACACTGAGGCACCTGGCTGCCTCAGCTGGTGAGCTTGTGACTCTTGATCAGGGTTGTGAGTTCGAGCCCCACACCGGGTGCAGAGATTACTTTAAAAAAATCTTAGGGATAATTGTCTTCTTTGAGAGCACTATAAAAATAAAACATTTTACGTAGAGCTGTGTTGAGGAACTTGGTCATGGGAGATGGGGTGGAAGGCACAGTGGGCTACCACAGCGAGGGGATCCCACCGTCAGGAGCTGATGCACATGCTGCACACCTGCAAAGTGCACCTGCAACGCACACGCGTGGCGGTAGTAAACGGAAGAGAAAGGCACAGCAGAGCTCATCCGCTCCCACCGCAGAAAAGGAAAAAAGCACAGGAGGGGTTAGCATGGGCACACTTGCCGCTAACCTAAAATGTCCTCTTTCTTTACACGCCATTCTTAGGATAGGCTAATGAAGGTACTATGAATTCTTCTTATCTTAAACATTAATGGGGGGGTGCCTGGGTGGCTCAGTTGCTGAGCGTCTGCCTTCGGCTCAGGTCATGGTCCCAGGGTCCTGGGATTGAGCCCCGCATCGGGCTCCCTGCTCCGTGGGAAGCCTGCTTCTCCCTCTCCCACTCCCCCTGCTTGTGTTCCCTCTCTCGCTGTGTCTCTCTCTGTCAAATAAATAAATAAGCTCTTAAAAAAAAAATTAATGGGGGGCCTAATAATTTCATAGGGAATTTCAGATGAAAGCCCAAGACTAAATACCTTGAGAACCTGGCCTAAGGAAAGATGGAGTACCAGCACTGCTCAAATTAAATTTTTAATAATAAAATAAAAGATAAAATGCTTTCATAATAAATCTAAAAATCTTATAGCCATACAGGCTGCCTCTTGCCACCCAATGTATACTGCATTGGCAGCTAGAAAAAGAGAAAAAGAAAAAGCAAGACAAGGGGGTCGGGGGAGGAAGAGAGAGACAGAGATCCATTTTTTATTGGTATAGCTCTTAAAACTTGAACATTATCTAGAGACCTCCATCTTAATCAAGCAGCCATGGTTTCTCTTCCTGTTACTAAAAGCCTGCTGATGTTGCTTGGTCAACTGAGAGATATCTTCAGGGCTGCTTGGATCTGGCCTCTCCAAAGAGCCTGAGAAGGAAAGGATAGATGAAATCTACCACATTTGGCAAACCTTTTCAATGAGCCTAATTAATAATCCATAAAAATAGACATTACTTCTTCTAGATGCAAGAGATACATGTAGTAGAAAAGAGGCAGAAGATGCTGCTTTTGGAATTAGAGTTCATTTCAAAAATAAGGAAGGCACACATTCGAAGTTGCTCAACCTTTCAGAGGAAATATTTTTGTAGGTCAATGAATGCACATGCTGACCACAAAAGACATTTCTGTGACTAAAGCCACTATGGAAGAAACTACGGTCTCCTTTATTTTTTTTT
>NW_027862995.1:0-254 GCF_054177405.1 Leptonychotes weddellii
TATGCTGGAAGTCAGAACCAACACAATAAAGAAGAAATTGAAGGCCTAATAATTGGAAAGAAAGAAATAAAACTCTCTTTGCAACTGATACAATTATCTTTGTATCTGGACATAAGATCAATGTACAAGTCAATTGCATTCCAACATACTAGGAACAAATAACTAGAAAACATATGCAAAAAGAAATATGATTACATCAGCACCACATGTCACACACCGGGGATAAGCCTAAGAAAAAATACGCAAAGCCCTGA
>NW_027862996.1:0-254 GCF_054177405.1 Leptonychotes weddellii
GTCAGAAACCTAACGGTCATCCTTGACTCACCCTTCCTTTGCTCTGTCTCTCACCCCATCAGTAAGTTCTGTTGATTCTATAATTGGATTTTATCCTGAAACATCCACTATTCATTCTCCTTCTCCACTGTGACCACATTCCTCTAAACTCTGGAGTACTATAATAATCTCCAGAGGTCTCCCAGTCTCCATACTTGGTCCTCATCCAACCCATTCTCCACCTAAAAGCAAGAATGATCTAAACAACAACAACA
>NW_027862997.1:0-254 GCF_054177405.1 Leptonychotes weddellii
CTGCTCCGGAAAGGAGGCCGGCGGAGGACCCGAATCGAAGAGGTCAGGAGGCCGGTAGGGGCAGCAGAGGTGGCGGCTGGAGGAACCCCTCCGGCCTCCAGCAACCTGTGGCCGCTGGCCCCTGAGAACCGCCGCTTTGCTTTGGATTGAATAACGTGTGGGTCGGCGCTGTGATCGGTCGTGGAGGGTCAAAAATAAACGACATCCAAATTACAGCAAACACGAAAATACAGATAACAAAAGGTCACTCAGAA
>NW_027862998.1:0-254 GCF_054177405.1 Leptonychotes weddellii
ATAAATATAGAAAGAATGGAACAATGCCCATTGAATTAATATTGCAAGCACCCACACAGATAAGGGTACTAACAATACCCCAGAATCTCAATTAGAAGGAAAAATATTCATTAAGAGAAGCCCTAATGGTATATATATAGTCCTGGGGAAATTAGAGCACCTGCCACCAATAAAACCTACTAGCTGACTGAAGAAAAAAACATATTACATCAAATTAAAGACGATAATATGATGCCTCTATAAAAATGTCAGGC
>NW_027862999.1:0-254 GCF_054177405.1 Leptonychotes weddellii
ACACAGTAAAAGGCTCAGTAGCTGTTGTAAAGAGTTTTTTTTTTTTTTTAAATCTTTTTTTTATTTATTTTTTTATTCTTATGTTAATCCCCATACATTACATCATTAGTTCTAGATGAAGTGTTCCATGATTCATTGTTTGTGCATAACACCCAGTGCTCCATGCAGAATGTGCCCTCCTCAATACCCACCACCAGGCCAACCCATCCTCCCACCCCCCTCCCCTCTAGAACCCTCAGTTTGTTTTTCAGAGT
>NW_027863000.1:0-254 GCF_054177405.1 Leptonychotes weddellii
GGAGGGTGCCTGGACGTGGGGATCCTACACCGCCGGTGAGTGACAGCCTCGCGCGCTGCGGACGGGACACAGACTCACAGACCCGTAGTGTCGGGAAAGAACTTTAGGGCAGCCCCAGGGGTGGAAAACCAGACAGCGGGGTCGTGCGCACACGAACCGCAGGCCCCCCGGACAGAAACCGGAGCTATGGTCGTGCGCAGGAGAACTGCAGCCTCCAAGACGGAAACCCAGTGCGCCGGGGTCGTGCCGGTGAA
>NW_027863001.1:0-254 GCF_054177405.1 Leptonychotes weddellii
CGGAATTTGGTCATTTGTTTTCTGTATGTTTATTGTCTACATTTCTCTTTAGAACGTGAGCTCTCTGAAGCAGTGACGGTGTCCATCTTAATCAATACTCTATCACCGATAGAGTGCAAAGCCAATGTCTGACACATGGTAGTTGGTCAATAAATTTTTAAATGAGTGAATGTTGATTGATTTAATCTGAGACTTTGAACAAGTATTTTAATCTCTCCGTTTTGGATTTATCTCTTATAAAAGAAAGCATTGAA
>NW_027863002.1:0-254 GCF_054177405.1 Leptonychotes weddellii
CTCTGTCTCTCATTCTCTCTCTCTCAAATAAATAAATAAAATCTTAAAAAAAAAAAAAAGACTGATTAATACAAGATGCATAGACCAGCTAGCCAACCTCAGCACACAGACCAACTCATAAGTCAACATAGACTATTTTTACTAGAACCACTAACATTGGTACAGTTGTGAATTTAACATTGATTTACTTTTTTTTTTTATTTCAAATATGACAAGCACTAACCCTTGGGTTTCCTATTTATGATGCAGTTGAA
>NW_027863003.1:0-254 GCF_054177405.1 Leptonychotes weddellii
AGATGCTTCAATGCATCAGTTTTAAGAACTCCTATCCCATAGATCAATTATTAACAAGACAAGACAAAAAATAAAATGTGGAGTCCCCCATGGGTAAAAATCCAGATACTACAAATCAAATTTAGTACAAAATCTCTCTTTCTCTGTCCATCATTATTGTTATTATCATTGATAATATTATTATTTTATCTTTGAGGACGTGCATATTCACCAATGCATTGAGACAGAAATCCATCATTGATCTACCCCACAAG
>NW_027863004.1:0-254 GCF_054177405.1 Leptonychotes weddellii
CTCGATTTCTCCACCTGAAAAATTAGGGAGAGAATGGAACATAAGAATTCTAAGAGTCCCCTTGTGTTCTGACATTCTGTGTATCTGGGCTTTAATTCTGTTAAAGTATAACTTATTTGAAGAGAGGACCCACATGATGCATCACCAGCCACTCTGTTCAGAAGGGAGCCCTTTCTGAGCATGGGTTAGGATGAGGGAGCGCCCGAGTCTAGGCAACGGAGAAGTATGGGAATGGGCGCTCAAGTCAAGGAAGA
>NW_027863005.1:0-1880 GCF_054177405.1 Leptonychotes weddellii
GCTCCCCAGGGTTGAAATGGTTTCAAGTGAAAGTTCTGGAAAACAAGCAGCCTCATCCCAAGTTAGGGCATGATACCTGCTTTGTACGTTCTTTGCTGTTCCTCTCTCTATATTGCCTTCCTCGTGAACTCCAGGGACCTGCAGGTAGACAGCTGGGGGATGAGGGGGGACAACACCGATTTTCCTGACATCCCCTCAGCCAGAGCCCCCTTCCCACACGTATTTATGCGTGTATTGAGAGGTCCACATTTCCTTGTAGTAAAACCTCTGGCAATGAGTTTCAGGAAGTGACACCAATCCCTATGTATATAGAACCATGCTGCTAAAATGTACTCCCTGGCTCCTACTTTCAGGATTCTGCAGAATTTGAAAGAAAAGTTTGTCTTGAAATACTAAAACCGTTAAACCATGCTGGAAGAAACCATGCCCTAGAGACAGACACCTTTGAAGAATACTTTGAAAAGGTTGTATTTTGATCAGCAGTACTGGGCTGGGTTCCTCCGTGGCAGGGAAACCCCTGGAAATGGGACCTGGTGTGGGGGGCTGCTCCCCCGCCTTCCTCTGCCCCGGCGGACTCAAGCCTCGCTCCTATCACAGGCAGAAAATAGACCACAGCTCCTTGGTCCAGGACTTATGAGCGCCGGAGGCGCAGGAGTGAGGGGTTTCACTGGCACAAGTAGTTCTCAAACTTGGCTGCATAATAGAACCCCAGGAGAACTTAAAAAAAACCCAGCATCCAGATCCATGAAATCAGAATCTGGGATGGGATCCCCGAGGTCTCCACTGAGCAGCCCAGGTGGAGGGCCCTTGGAGTTGATGAGACCAGAGGGATCAAGGAAGGGCAGGTCACTCGAGGTCTCAAGTCAGCGAGGGATCACGGGCTAAGACAGCCAGGCACGCTCCAGCCCTGAGCTGCTCCCCTTGGCCTGGATTACGTTTGCTTACCCTCCCCCAGGCAGTCAGGAAGCCTTCCCGAACCTGCCGTGGGCTCCACAGCGGCTCCCACTGTCGGAAGCCATCTTTACATCTGCACCACGAGCTTTCCAGGACAGGATAGGGGTCCCCTCTGTGCTCCACCTCAGGTTGCCAACACCCGGGGAACCAGGGCGTGTGCGTAGACTGCAATAGCAGGGTCAGGTCTTGACGGGGCTGTGGCAGAGAGTCCATTGAGTAGGCAAGAGAAAGGGCCTCCCAGGACACAGGCCAGGGAGGAGACTGCCTGCAGAGCCCAGCAATATCCCAGTTTTTGCTGTGGAGTGAGGTTTCAAGATCTGGGCAATGGCCTCTGCTGGCCGCACCAAGGCTAGCTTAGCAAAGGGGGGAAGGTGGGAGAGCAGCCCCCCACACCAGGCCCCATTTCCAGGGGTTTCCCTGCCACGGAGGAACCCAGCCCAGTACTGCTGATCAAAATACAACCTTTTCAAAGTATTCTTCAAAGGTGTCTGTCTCTAGGGCATGGTTTCTTCCAGCATGGTTTAACGGTTTTAGTATTTCAAGACAAACTTTTCTTTCAAATTCTGCAGAATCCTGAAAGTAGGAGCCAGGGAGTACATTTTAGCAGCATGGTTCTATATACATAGGGATTGGTGTCACTTCCTGAAACTCATTGCCAGAGGTTTTACTACAAGGAAATGTGGACCTCTCAATACACGCATAAATACGTGTGGGAAGGGGGCTCTGGCTGAGGGGATGTCAGGAAAATCGGTGTTGTCCCCCCTCATCCCCCAGCTGTCTACCTGCAGGTCCCTGGAGTTCACGAGGAAGGCAATATAGAGAGAGGAACAGCAAAGAACGTACAAAGCAGGTATCATGCCCTAACTTGGGATGAGGCTGCTTGTTTTCCAGAACTTTCACTTGAAACCATTTCAACCCTGGGGAGC
>NW_027863006.1:0-254 GCF_054177405.1 Leptonychotes weddellii
CAAAAACTAATGATGTAATGTATGGTGATTAACATAACATAATAAAATAAAATTAAAAAAAAATCCAATATGCAAATGCTCACACGACACAGTGATAAGAAAGGGTATTTTGGAGCACTGAACATGCACCTCATTGAGATGTCATTGGTACAGAAACACCCGTGCCAAAGAGCTTGAAGCTCATCTTCTGTGAAAAATCAGTGGCCCCCCAAACTTCTCATTTCTTACCTCTAGATCACCTGGAGTATCCAGTC
>NW_027863007.1:0-254 GCF_054177405.1 Leptonychotes weddellii
TGACCTGTTGCCTTCCCTCCAAACCTGTTCTTTCTTTCCTTTGCAGAAGCAAGACCTAGACTCTAATCCAGAGCCCCAACTCCGACTTCATCCTTGCCCCTCATATCCTGCCTGTGGCCAAATCTGGTCAATCTGGTCAACTCCACGAATCTTCCTGCAAAGCCCATTCTCTTTCTAGTCGTAGCCCACGCCCGCTCCACGCCTCTGTCACCTCAGGGAGCGCCGTCCCTTCTCCGCGGCCCACGCCCGCTCCA
>NW_027863008.1:0-254 GCF_054177405.1 Leptonychotes weddellii
AGTCTCTCATGGTTCATCTCTCCCTCCAATTCCCCCCACCTCATTTTCCCCTTCCTTCTCTTAATGTCCTCCATGTTATTCCTTATGTTGCAACAGTTTATCTTCTATATCAAAAGAACCGCGTTATAAAAATCGAAACTGAAAATACTTGTAACTCGTTAGTAATTATTCATTGGAAACACCATATTTGGTATTCCAAACAGTGGTTAGTTTTAAAGAAAATCCCCATTTGAGCAGAGCTTTCTTTTCCTTCC
>NW_027863009.1:0-254 GCF_054177405.1 Leptonychotes weddellii
AAAAATACTAATCATTTCAGATATACCTAGCAAATGAACTTCTATATACTAGCATCACAGTCCCTGACATTGGACATAGATCTAAGATCCTGGATTAGGTCAAAATTGAGGAATTTACAACTCCATAATTCACCACAGATTAAAAATATGAGACCCATTAAAGCAATATTTGTTGAACAAGAATCATTAGTTGTATATTATAAGATATTAATTTCTTGTGGATATATAATGCCAGCTGTGTCCATTTATATGAA
>NW_027863010.1:0-254 GCF_054177405.1 Leptonychotes weddellii
AGACCCTCAAGGCCCTGCCCCCAGCCAGAGGCAGCTGTGCCAAGGGGGGTTGGGAGGGGGGGAGAAGGGGCCTCCCCTTATAGGGGTCGCCTACTTCCTTCCTTTGCCCCAAACAGGGGAGAAGCAGGTGACATAAAGTGAGGCAGAAATGCTTCAGAGGCCTCTCCTTGAACCACCCCCCCCAGCACAGGTCTTTGGTGGACGTAATTGCACAGACAGTCCATAAAGTGACAGCTAGAGGGGCGCTCCCTCCC
>NW_027863011.1:0-254 GCF_054177405.1 Leptonychotes weddellii
CCTACAATTAGCATTTTACTATAGTCGTTTTTATGACACATACATTTATTTGTGCATTTATTTATTTATTTATTTATTTATTTATTTATTTTTAAAGATTTTATTTATTTATTTGACAGAGAGAGACACAGCGAGAGAGGGAACACAAGCAGGGGGAGTGGGAGAGGGAGAAGCAGGCTTCCCGCGGAGCAGGGAGCCCGACGCGGGACTCGATCTCAGGACTCTGGAATCATGACCTGAGCTGAAGGCAGACG
>NW_027863012.1:0-254 GCF_054177405.1 Leptonychotes weddellii
GGCCTGGTGGTGGGTATTGAGGCGGGCACGTTCTGCATGGAGCACTGGGTGTTAGGCACAAACAATGAATCATGGAACACTTCATCTAGAACTAATGATGTAATGTATGGGGATTGACATAAGAATAAAAAAAAAATAATCCAAATACATATGAACAGAGAAGGGGTTAAGTAATTATAACTCAACCATATTGGAGAAGACTATGCAAAAAATGCTTTTCACTGACATGAAAAGATCTCCACATAATTTATATA
>NW_027863013.1:0-254 GCF_054177405.1 Leptonychotes weddellii
GGGAGGGTCGGGAGGGTCAGAGGGAGAAGCAGACTCCCTGCGGAGCAGGGAGCCTGATGCGGGACTCGATCCAGGGACTCCAGGATCATGACCTGAGCCGAAGGCAGTTGCTTAACCAGCTGAGCCACCCAGGCGCCCGGAAGGCATAGCTTTAACGGGTGGTGGGAGGCCTGCTTTTTCCAGTGCTGGGCAACCTCTGCTTCACCCAGGAGAGACGCTGTATTTCCAGCAAAGGCCTGCATTTGTTCTCACCA
>NW_027863014.1:0-254 GCF_054177405.1 Leptonychotes weddellii
CCTGGTCTTGCCCGGGAACTAAATGAGGGCATGACCCCGTGATGCTGCACAAGAAGCTCTGGGTGAAGGGTACGGAAAACCTTCAAAGTGCTCCTGGATGAAGGCACAGAAAGTACAAGAAGAAAAAAGCCGGCAGGAAACTAATAAATGTGCTTGGGATAGTCCACTAAACTTCTATACCCTTTTCAGAAAAAAAAAAGGGGAGAGGGGAGGCTTGATTACACAAAAGCATAAATTGCTAGAATTGATGGGCC
>NW_027863015.1:0-254 GCF_054177405.1 Leptonychotes weddellii
TCACTGGAATTTTCAGACATTTTTCAGGTCTACAAATACAAAAACATGTTGTCACGTTGGGTACATTTTTAAAAAATTCTACAGGAAGCACTATATGTGCCCAAATATGAAACATAGCTTACTGCCTACCTTCCAGGTAGAAACTGAGACAACCCACCCATAGATTTATCATGTAGGACATATAACTGCATACCTGTACGAACAAACACAACCAAACTTTTAAGACATCCTCCTGAGCTAGAATAGTACAGACA
>NW_027863016.1:0-1880 GCF_054177405.1 Leptonychotes weddellii
TTTTTCCATTTCTTTGTGTCTTCCTCAATTTCTTTCATGAGTATTTTATAGTTTTCTGAGTACAGATCCTTTGCCTCTTTGGTTAGATTTATTCCTAGGTATCTTATGGTTTTGGGTGCAATTGTAAATGGGATCGACTCCTTAATTTCTCTTTCTTCTGTCTTGTTGTTGGTGTATAGGAATGCCACTGATTTCTGTGTATTGATTTTATATCCTGCTACTTGACTGAATTCCTGTATGAGTTCTAGCAGTTTTGGGGTGGAGTCTTTTGGGTTTTCCACATAAAATTTCATATAATCTGCAAAGAGTCAGAGTTTGACTTCTTCTTTGCTGATTCAGATGTCTTTGATTGCTTTTTGTTGTCTGATTTCTGTGGCTAGGACTTCTAGTACCATGTTGAATAGCTGTGGTGATAGTGAGCCTCCCTGCCATGTTCCTGACCTAGGGGGAAAGCTCTCAGTTTTTCCCCATTGAGAATGATATTCGCTGTAGGTTTTTCATAGATGGCTTTTAGGATATTGAGGTAGTTACCCTCTATGCCTACACTATGAAGAGTTATGATCAAGAAAGGATGCTGTACTTTGTCAAATGCTTTTTCTGCATCTATTGAGAGGATCATATGGTTCTTATTCTTTCTTTTGTTAATGTATTGTATCACATTGATTGATTTGTGGATGTTGAACCAACCTTGCAGCCCAGGGATAAATCCCACTTGGTCGTGGTGAATAATCCTTTTAATGTACTGTTGGATCCTATTGGCTAGTATTTTGGTGAGAATTTTTGCATCCATGTTCATCAAGGATTTTGGTCTGTAATTCTCCTTTTTGATGGCGTCTTTGTCTGGTTTGGGGATCAAGGTAATGGTGGCCTAATAAAGCAAGTTTGGAAGTTTTCCTTCCATATCTATTATTTGGAACAGTTTCAGAAGAATAAGTATTAATTCTTCTTAAATGTTTGGTAGAATTCCCCTGGGAAGACATCTGGCCCTGGGCTTTTGTTTGTTGGGAGATTTTTGATGACTGCTTCAATTTCCTTAGTAGTTATAGGTCTGTTCAGGTTTTCTTTTTCTTCCTGGTTCACTTTTGGTAGTTGATACATCTCTAGGAATGCATCCATTTCTTCCAGGTTATCTAATTTGCTGGCATACAGTTGCTTATAATATGTACCTATAATTGTTTGTATTTCTTTGGTGTTGGTTGTGATCTCTCCTTTTTTATTCATGATTTTGTTGATTTGTGTCATTTCTCTTTTCTTTTTGATAATCTGGCCAGGGTTTATCAATCTTGTTAATTGGTTGATCTATTCATTCTTTGGTAGGATGCTCTTTAGCCTCTGTGTATTTGAGTTCTTTCTCACTGTCCTCTTGTGATTGAGCTCTAGTTTCAAAGCATTGTGGTCTGAAAATAGGCAGGGAATGATCCCAATCTTTTGGTACCAGTTGAGACCTGATTTGTGACCTAGGATGTGATCGATTCTGGAGAATATTCAATGGGCGCCAGAGAAGAATGTGTTTTCCATTGCTTTGGGATGGAATGTTCTGAATATGTCTGTGAAGTCCATTTGGTCCAGTGTGTCATTTAAAGTCTTTATTTCTTTGTTGATCTTTTGCTTAGATGATCTGTCCATTTCAGTGAGGGGGGTGTTAAAGTTCCCCCACTATTTCTGTATTGTTGTCAATGTGTTTCTTTGCTTTTGTTATTAATTGCCTTATGTAATTGGCTGCTCCCATGTTAGGGGCATAGATATTTACAATTGTTAGATCTTGTTGGATAGACCCTTTAAGTAAGATATAGTGTCCTTCCTCATCTCTTATTACAGTCTTTGGTTTAAAATCTAATTTGTCTGATATAAGGATTGCCACCCCAGCTTTCTTTTGGTGT
>NW_027863017.1:0-254 GCF_054177405.1 Leptonychotes weddellii
CCTCTGGAGGTTCTAAGGGAGAATCTGTTTCCTTGCCTTTTCTGGCTTCTAGAGCTCCATTTTTTGGCTCATGGCCCCTTCATCCATCTTCAAAGCCAGCAGTATAGCATCTTCTCTCTCTGACCCTGCTTCCATCTGTTTCCACCCATGGCCTTCTTCTTCTTTATGTAATAAAATCTCCCTTTGCCTCCTTTTTCTATGAACATTTATGAGTGTGCTTAGGGTCCACCCATATAATCCAGAATGATCCCCTC
>NW_027863018.1:0-254 GCF_054177405.1 Leptonychotes weddellii
TCCTCATATCAGTGAGGTCATATGATACATGTCTTTCTCTGTTTGACTTATTTCACTCAACATAATACCCTCCAGTTCCATCCACGTCGTTGCAAATGGCAAGATCTCCAGCATGGACTTTTTAACTGTTCCTGCACAGGCGCGGGATAACCTTGAGTAAGTAAGGCAACCTCTGTTTCCCTATCCGTAAAATGCTGTGAATGTAGCATAGAGGTTAAGAGTAAAGGTTCTGACGTCCTGCTGCCTGGGCTTAA
>NW_027863019.1:0-254 GCF_054177405.1 Leptonychotes weddellii
CCCGTTATTTATGCTCTTACAGTAAAAATCATCAAATGCCGATTCATAGTGAGAGTTGTATATTCAAGTCCATTATAAATTATAACATTACCATTTGGCTCTATGTGTTTCCTATCTTATTTGATGAAATATTTGAGTAAATTCCAATTCATTCTAAGTTGGATTATTTTGATGAAAGAATGTGATGAGAACTGTATTTATGGGTGATCCCAGGAAGCTGGAGGAGGGCATTGAGGGAAGTAAGACCTGGAAGA
>NW_027863020.1:0-254 GCF_054177405.1 Leptonychotes weddellii
CTCGATTTCTCCACCTGAAAAATTAGGGAGAGAATGGAACATAAGAATTCTAAGAGTCCCCTTGTGTTCTGACATTCTGTGTATCTGGGCTTTAATTCTGTTAAAGTATAACTTATTTGAAGAGAGGACCCACATGATGCATCACCAGCCACTCTGTTCAGAAGGGAGCCCTTTCTGAGCATGGGTTAGGATGAGGGAGAACCCGAGTCTAGGCAACGGAGAAGTATGGGAATGGGCGCTCAAGTCAAGGAAGA
>NW_027863021.1:0-254 GCF_054177405.1 Leptonychotes weddellii
CAGCTGACGCTGTCTTCCATCTCGGGGGGCCCCTTCCACAGGCAACTGACCCCTGTCTTCCGAGAATGGGGGAAAACTGCACCAGCTGCAGCAGGAAAAACAACAGTACCAGCAACAAGATCGCTACAATGGATCTGGACCGGCTGATGTACCTATGTCTTCTATATTCTGGAAAAGTCTTGCTGAGAACCACCCGTCACGTTACTTCAGAAGACAAACCCCAAGAAGAATGATATATCTGCAGCACTAAAACC
>NW_027863022.1:0-254 GCF_054177405.1 Leptonychotes weddellii
CTGCCTACTTGTGATCTCTCTCTCTCTCTCTCTGTCAAATAAATAAAATTAAAAAAAAATTAAAAAAAAAAACATTTTATGAGTGGTTAAAGAGCCACCTTGGCACTATTGAAATATAGCTTTACATTTTGCTAAAAATGTCACAGCATCAGACTTACCAGATACCATGATATTGATGGAGATCACTACCATCAAAGTTGAAATCCTCCCCAGAGTATTCATTTGGAGTGGTTAGCCACTGACTAGCCATGGAC
>NW_027863023.1:0-254 GCF_054177405.1 Leptonychotes weddellii
CAGCAATTGCACTCCTGGGTATTTACCCCAAAGGCACAGATGTATGGCCCTTTTCAGAAGGGCCATATGCACCCCAATGTTCATAGCAGCAATGTCCACAATAGCCAAACTGTGGAAAGAGGTGAGATGCCCATCAACAGATGAATTGATAAAGAAGATGGGGTCTATATATACAATGGAATATTACTCAGCCATCAGAAAGGATGAATACCAAACTTTTGCATCAACATGGATGGGATTGGAGGAGATTATGG
>NW_027863024.1:0-254 GCF_054177405.1 Leptonychotes weddellii
ATGGAACACTTCATCTGCAACTAATGATGTAATGTATGGTGATTAACATAAGAATAAAAAAATAAATAAATAAAAAAAGTCAATGGAATTAAGTAACCTATGTTTTCTAAGTGACTCCTAGTTTATTTTCCCGTACTTTGCATGGTTAAAAAAAACCCAACATCCCACCTCTCAAAGTTGCTAATAAACACCCAGTTATTTCTCAATTTAGCTAAAGAGTAGGGCTATTATGTTATTCCATAATCTCATGTAAT
>NW_027863025.1:0-254 GCF_054177405.1 Leptonychotes weddellii
AGGGGGACTGTTTATATACATACTGTGTTCTGTTTTAATAGTTATTTTTTTGGTCTTTTTTTTTTTTTTTCTTGAGTTCTAAAATTAAGCCTACTAATAAGCCCATCAATAGACAGAGTTCCCTAATGACAGATTTCTATTCACAGTAGTCTTTCTTTCCTCCAGGCCATTTTACTAATTACATATCTTTTTTTTTTTTTAATTTAAATCTGTAGCAGCCTAAATAATACTTTCTAAGGAGATTAACTGTGAAC
>NW_027863026.1:0-254 GCF_054177405.1 Leptonychotes weddellii
CCATTTTAAAGATGACAGTATTAGAAGATAGAGGTTGCAGGGGCGCCTGGGTGGCTCAGATGGTTAAGCGTCTGCCTTCGGCTCAGGTCATGATCCCTGGGTCCTGGGATCGAGCCCCGCATCGGGCTCCCTGCTCGGCGGGAAGCCTGCTTCTCCCTCTGCCTCTGCCTCTCTCCCTGCTCATGCTTTCTCTCTCTCTCTCTGTATCTCTGTGTCTCAAATGAATAAATAAAATCTTTAAAAAAAAAAAAAAA
>NW_027863027.1:0-1880 GCF_054177405.1 Leptonychotes weddellii
AGACCTACAACCGCTAAGGAAATTGAAGCAGTCATCAAAAATCTCGAAAAAACAAGAGCCCAGGGCCAGGTGGCTTCCCAGGGGAATTCTACCAAACATTTCAAGAAGAATTAATACCTATTCTTCTGAAACTGTTCCAAAAAATAGAAATGGAAGGAAAACTTCCAAACTCGTTTTATGAGGCCACCATTACCTTGAACCCCAAACCAGACAAAGACCCCATCAAAAAGGAGAATTACAGACCAATATCCTTGATGAATATGGGTGCAAAAATTCTCACCAAAATCCTAGCCAATAGGATCCAAAAGTACATTAAAAGGATTATTCACCACGACCAAGTGGGATTTATCCTTGGGCTTCAACATTGGTCCAACAACCGCAAATCAATACAATACATTAATAGAGAAAGAAGAAGAACCACATGATCCTCTCCATAGATACAGAAAAAGCATCTGACAAAGTACAGCATCCTTTCTTGATCAAAACTCTTCAGGGGGTTTAGATAGGTATAGGGTACATACCTCAATATCATAAAAGCCATCTATGAAAAACCTACAGCAAATATCATTCTCAATAGGGAAAAATTGAGACCTTTCCTCCTAAGGTCAGGAAAACATGGCAGGGATGTCCACTATCACCACTGCTCTTCAACACAGTATTAGAAGTCCTAGCCACAGCTATCAGAAATAAAAAGAAATAAAAGGTATCCGAATTGGCAAAGAAGAAGTCAAACTCTCACTCTTTGCATATGATATGATACTTTATGTGGAAAACCTAAAGACTCCACCCCAAACCTGTTAGAACTCATACAGGAATTCAGTAAAGTGGCAGGATATAAAATTAATTCACAGAAATCAGTCGCATTTCTATACAGCAACAACAAGACAGAAGAAAGAGAAATTAAGGAGTCGATCCCATTTACAACTGCACCCAAAACCGTAAGATACCTAGGAATAAACCTAACCAAAGAGGCAAAGAATCTGTACTCAGAAAACTATAAAATACTCATGAAAGCAATTGAGGAAGACACAAAAAAACGGAAAAACATTCCATGCTCATGGATTGGAAAAACAAATATTCTGAAGATGTCAATGTTACCTAGAGCAATCTACACATTTAATGCAATCCCCAACAAAATACCATCCACTTTTTCAAAGAAATGGAGCAAATAATCCTAAAATATGTATGGAACCAGAAAAGACCACGCATAGCCAGAGGAATGTTGCAAAAGAAAAGCAAAGCTGGCGGCATCACAATTCCGGACTTCAAGCTTGATTACAAAGTTGTAATCATCAAGACAGTATGGCACTGGCACAAAAACAGACACATAGATCAATGGAACAGAAGAGAGAGCCCAGAAATGGACCCTCAACTCTATGGTCAACTCATCTTTGACACAGCAAGAAAGAATGTCCAATGGCAAAAAGACAGTCTCTTCAACAAATGATGTCGGGAAAATTGGACAGCCACATGCAGAAGAATGAAACTGGACCATTTCCTTACACCACACACAAAAATAGACTCAATATGGTTGAAAGACCTAAATGTGAGACAGGAGTCCATCAAAATCCTAGAGGAGAACACAGGCAGCAAACTCTTCGACCTCAGCTGCAGCAACTTTTTCCTAGAAACATCGCCAAAGGCAAGGGAAGCAAGGGCAAAAATGAACTATTGGGACTTCATCAAGATAAAAAGCTTTTGCAAAGCAAAAGAAACAGTCAACAAAACCAAAAGACAACCGACAGAATGGGAGAAGATATTTGCAAATGACATATCAGATAAAGGGCTAGTATCCAAAATCTATAAAGAACTTCTTAAACTCAACACCCAAAGAACAAATGATCCAATCAATGGGCAGAAGACAAGAACAGACATTTTTC
>NW_027863028.1:0-254 GCF_054177405.1 Leptonychotes weddellii
GACATACTCAATACGGACATTTGTTCGATGTCGGACCTAGAGTTCAGAATCATGATTTTAAAGGTACTAGCTGGGCATGAAGAAAACGTGGACGTTATTAGAGAAAACCTTTCTGAAGAAATAAAAGAACTAAAATCTAACCAAGTCGAAATCAAAAAGGCTATTAATGAGGTGCAATCAAAAGTGGGGGCACTAACTGCTAGGATAAATGAGGCAGAAGAGAGAATCAGTGATATAGAAGACCAAATGATGGA
>NW_027863029.1:0-254 GCF_054177405.1 Leptonychotes weddellii
AAAAAAAAAAATCTGTGTGAATCTGCCTACTCTTTTTTACTCTCCAGAATTAGAGGCAATCATCCCCTCTAAACTTTAAGAATCCATAGTAATCTGTAGTACTACAGACACAGCTACTCACAGCTCTTATCAAGCCTGTCACACTGTATTGCAAATGACTGATTACACATGTTCTCTAAAACAGGAGTGGCAAATGAGTTTTATTTCTGTTGTGTGCTAATTTTAATCAATGGTTAGAGATTGTTTGGAATCAC
>NW_027863030.1:0-254 GCF_054177405.1 Leptonychotes weddellii
TATTAGAAATCACCACTGGAGCTCTGCACCTGATAATCAAAGTGCACAGTCTCCAGAAAAGCCTGCTATTTCAGATGCCGAGGAAGAACAACATAGCACAACTCATTCTATGAACTGTAGCAGATCAGCTGCTGGTCACAAGATCCCGGGGGATTCTTTAGACCTGTCATCAGGTATAGCACCTGATGACTCACCGTCAGATAATTCTTCCCTTGAGGCTCTGGCGATTCCTTCTACAACAGCGTTCTCCAGGA
>NW_027863031.1:0-254 GCF_054177405.1 Leptonychotes weddellii
AGCAGATACTCTCTAATTATAAAATTCAGGGTTAAATACAATTAAGTCACATACTAGTAAAAGTACTAAAGTAAAAGTACTCCATTGAAAGTAATCTCTTGGTGTTTCTATAAGCCACATATATCTGCCAGTTAAGAAAAATAGTGTTTGTCTATTAAAAAAATCTTTTGATTTGGATTAGCCAGGTTTCACCAAAACATATCTTTATCAGCCTTAACTATGGGTTAATTTATGAAAATACTCTTGTAGAGGTA
>NW_027863032.1:0-254 GCF_054177405.1 Leptonychotes weddellii
AGCGAGGAGCCTGCTTCTCCCTCTGGCCCTCCCCCCTCTCATGTACTCTCTCTCATTCTCGCTCTCTCAAATAAATAAATAAATCTTTAAAAAAAAAAATTTTATAAATAACATCTTATGCATATAGCAGTCTATATTACATTAATGGTCACTTAAGTTTGAACTCATTCCAAAAGCACTAAATTTTTTATTCCTCTCCATCACACATTTTAGGTATATGATGTCATACTTTACATCCTTTTATTTTGTGAATC
>NW_027863033.1:0-254 GCF_054177405.1 Leptonychotes weddellii
CTGGGTGGCTCAGTTGGTTAAGCGACTGCCTTCGGCTCAGGTCATGATCCTGGAGTCCCAGGATCGAGTCCCGCATCGGGCTCCCTGCTCAGCAGGGAGTCTGCTTCTCCCTCTGACCCTCCCCCCTCTCATGCTCTCTCTATCTCATTCTCTCTCTCAAATAAATAAATAAAATCTTTAAAAAAAAAAAAAAAAAAGAAAGAAACCCAAGAGATTTCACATTTAAAAAATCCAGGTTTCCAGCTACTCTTGCA
>NW_027863034.1:0-254 GCF_054177405.1 Leptonychotes weddellii
GAATCTCTTCTGCCTCATTTATCATCCCATTGGAGAAAACAGAGTCCCAAAAGTTCCAGTGGGATATGTTTAGACTTGCCATATGACTTTATGTATAGAGAAGAATGTTTTGTCCAAAGACAATGTTCACATAATGTTCCACTGTTAGGTCCGTCTTCTTGAAGACAGGAAATTCAGAATGTATCTTTTTTTTTTTTTTTTATTCTTATGTTAATCCCCATACATTACATCATTAGTTC
This sequence comes from Leptonychotes weddellii, assembly GCF_054177405.1. Lineage (NCBI taxonomy): Eukaryota > Metazoa > Chordata > Mammalia > Carnivora > Phocidae > Leptonychotes > Leptonychotes weddellii. Next base: position 240 of record NW_027863034.1, read on the forward strand.
TAGATGAAGTGTTCC
>NW_027863035.1:0-254 GCF_054177405.1 Leptonychotes weddellii
CAAAACTGAGCTGTGCCAAATCCGCGGTTCTGGGAAGTGGAGACATGTTTCTAGAAGTTTTCTAGGAGTTACCTGTGGAACTCAAGGTTTGCAAAGCCTTTGACTCGGAGTCTGGGCGATTCCAGGGCCAGTGTGCCCCGCCCAGGGTCTCCTAGCCCGTGTTTGTTTGCTCAAGTCTACCAGGCACTTTGTCCACATCTTGTTTTGTAAGAAGGGAACTTACCAGAATTCCTGAACCAGAACCTCCCGGCGCC
>NW_027863036.1:0-254 GCF_054177405.1 Leptonychotes weddellii
CTTCATCTAGAACTAATGATGTAATGTATGGGGATTAATATAAGAATAAAAAAAAAAATAAATAAATAAATAAATAAAAAACCCTCTCTCTAATAAAATTAAGATTCTGTTTTTTTTTTTTTTTAGGAATACAACGAATAATTTTTAAGTGGAACTTATAAAATACTAAATCTGCCAAAAGGAAGAGACATTTAAAATTAACATTTTTTTAAAATTAGCGTATGAGCATAAGTATGAATTATATGCATTTATTA
>NW_027863037.1:0-254 GCF_054177405.1 Leptonychotes weddellii
CTGGGCAGACCTCCCCACCACAGCACCCACACATTTACTAAAAGTGCTCGAGCAGCACTATGGTGAGGGCAGCAACAGCTATGACATGGGCCATTACTGCACACAGTTTGCGTGATGAGCTCACCCAGTCCCTGCTCACCAGATAGGTGCTAGTCTTATCCACATGCAGCGAGGAGGAAATGAAAGAGCACAGACAGCTGGTGACTGGTGAAGCCAGGGCTCCAAAACAGGTCATGGAGATTCTAAAAAAGCCA
>NW_027863038.1:0-1880 GCF_054177405.1 Leptonychotes weddellii
AAAGACTAAAGAATCATGGTAAAAAAAGCCATGGATTCTATGTGCAGTATTCCCCTAGCGCTGGAGTTCTGCCGTTCTCATTGATCGGTAAACTTGGTCTTGGCTGGCTGTTCTTGCTGATCTCCTGGGGGAGGGGCCTGTTGCTGTGGTTCCCAAATGTCTTTGCTGGAGGTGGAATTGCCCCGCCCTTGCCGGTCTGGGCTAAGTAATCTGCTCGGGTTTGCTCTCCGGAGCTTTTGTTCCCTGCAAGCTTTCCGTACAGCTTTGGAGGCGGAGAGTGAAAATGGCGGCCTCCCAATCTCTGCCCCGGAGGAGCCGAGAACTCGGGGCCCCGCTCCTCAGTGAGCCCAGAGAAAAGCCGTCAGTCACTCCCGTCTCCCCGGTCTCTAGCCGCACTCCGTGCTCACCCGGCCTGTGACCGCGCTTTTCTATCTCTGGCACCCGACCCTGGGTGGAGTCTCCAAACCCTGCAGATCCTGGTGCGCTCCCGCGCATCTCTTCCCCGGGGAAGAAGGTGAGTCTCCCTGGATCTGCCGCTTGTTGGGTCCCCACTGGAGGAGCAGTGGCCTGAATGTGCCCCGGATCACGGTTTATGGCAACCCCGAGCTGAGAGCCCGCTCCTCGGCTCCGTTTCTGCAGCCGGCTTCCCTGCTCCGATACCTGGGAGCTCTGCCGCCCTCAGGCACTCCCGGTCTTTCTGTGACCCCGAGGGTCCTGAGACCACACTGTCCCATGAGGGTTCCACCCCCAGCTTAGCCACCGGAGCGACGTCCCTCAGCGGAGCAGACTTTTAAAAGTTCCGATTTTGTGCTCCGCGGCTCTATCACTTGCCAGAAGCGGCCGACGGAGGCCCCTCCCCCGCCGTCTATCCTCCCGAATATCGCCTCGGATTCACTTCTCCGCACGTCCTACCTTCCAGAAAGTGGTCACTTTTCTGTTCAGAGAGTTCTTGCTCTTCTTTTCTTCGATCTCCTGTTGAGTTTTTAGGCGTTCAGAATGGTTTGATCCCTATCCAGCTGAATTCCTGAGACCAGATGAAATCCAGGTCTCCTACTCCTCCGCCATCTTGCTCCGCCCTTAAGTCCTCATTATATTATTAGAGAGTGCTAAAGACTTTCCCAGATTTATCTTGTTTTCTCAATATAGCTCTGCATGGTAGTGACTTTATTATCTTGATTATCTCACCTATAAGGTGAGTAGGGTAAAGCCTAGAGTTGTAAATCTTACCCAAAAACACAGAGTTAGTATATGAAAGGGCTGGAATTTGAACCCAGAGGCAGTGCTCTTAACTATCCTCTTTACTAACCTGGTTCACCCTTAGAAAGATCATCCTAAGGGATGAGTACAAATTAGCCAGGTGAAAATCAGTGAAAGATGAGGCCAGAGTGGAAAGAGAGGACAGATCATGAAGAGTTACATTTTATGTCCTATTCGGACTTTGTCATGGTACTGGCACAAAAACAGACACATAGATCAATGGAACAGAATAGAGAGCCCAGAAATGGACCCTCAACTCTGTGGTCAACTAATCTTCGACAAAGCAGGAAAGAATGTCCAAGGGAAAAAAGACAGTCTCTTCAACAAATGGTGTTGGGAAAACTGGACAGCCACATGCAGAAGAATGAAACTGGACCATTTCCTTACACCACACACAAAAATAGACTCCAAATGGTTGAAAGACCTCAATGTGAGACAGGAGTCCATCAAAATCCCAAAGGAGAACACAGGCAGCAACCTCTTCAACCTCAGCCACAGCAACTTCTTCCTAGAAACATCGCCAAAGGCAAGGGAAGCAAGGGCAAAAATGAACTGTTGGGACTTCATCAAGATCAAAAGCTTTTGCACAGCAAAAGAAACAGTCAACAAAACCAAAAGACAAC
>NW_027863039.1:0-254 GCF_054177405.1 Leptonychotes weddellii
CACCAAAAAATTCAATAATCAAGAAAAATAATATTTCAATGCAATAATCTTAAGAAATCAAAATTAATGCAAAAAATCCATGATGATTAAAATATCAATTTTTTTGGTTTTGTTTTAGAGAGTGAGTACGCGTGCATGAGTGGGAGGTGGTGTGGAAGGGGCAGAGGGAGAGGGAGAGAGAGAATCTTTTTTTTTTTTTGAGACTTTATATTTTATTTTTATTTTTTTTTAATTTTTTTATTCTTATGTTAATC
>NW_027863040.1:0-254 GCF_054177405.1 Leptonychotes weddellii
AAAAGAAAAAGATTAAAAAAAAAAAAGAATATGATCGAATATGATCAGGCTGGTGCATAGATCAGTGCCACACACTAGATTTTAGGTGTATTTTGGTCTGTTAGAAGAAAGTGCCTCCAAAATTTTAAAGAAAGGAAAACTTATATATGTACAGAAAAAAGGGTAAATATGATGAAGGGATGGAATATGACTGTAAAGATGAAATTATAAAAGATTTTATAAAAGGAATTGATAAGAAGTTGGTTGAAAAATGA
>NW_027863041.1:0-254 GCF_054177405.1 Leptonychotes weddellii
TCTGTATGGGCCCTGCTGCTCCCGCCTTCAGTAGAGCGAACATTACAGGCACGACAATACTGTCTGGCCTCTGGCACTGCAGGGTCACAGTGTCTCCTGCGGTCACCTCACCCCTTTGGTGGGCTTGGAGGGAAGGTTTTGGTAAATCTCCTGGAAGAAAAGGAGGGCTCCAAGGTCATGGGGAGCAGCCCGGGGTCCCTCACCCTCCCTTGTTTTCCTGGCAGGGGTTCCCGCCAAGGGGGGGAAATGACAGA
>NW_027863042.1:0-254 GCF_054177405.1 Leptonychotes weddellii
AGAGGCTACTGGATGATGCATAAGGGTCTACCCCTACTGCAACACAAAACAGGGTGGAGAATGTAGCTGTTAAGAATGGTTGGAGAGATAGACATTGAGGAGGGTATGTGCTATGGTGAGCACTGTGAATTGTGTAAGACTGTTAAATCACAGACCTGTACCTCTGAAACAAATACATTATATGTTAAAAAAAAAAAAAAAAAAGATAGCAGGAAGGGGAAAAATGAAGGGGAGGAAATTGGAGGGAGAGACGA
>NW_027863043.1:0-254 GCF_054177405.1 Leptonychotes weddellii
AACAATTTTTTTGGCAAAGTGATCAGACTCTGGGTTGACGGTCAAGGTAGAACTTAATATTCCCTCGTGGATAGATGCGACAAACCAAAGGGTTGAGCGTGTCGTCAAGCTTTACAGTGGACAAGTGGAAGGATGGGGTTGCTATTACTTGAGGTTGAGAGGGTGAAGTCAGTTGTTTGATTTGTGGCATTTTAAAGTGCCTATAAAACAGCCAAGTGGAGAGAGCAAGTCTCATACCACCTGGAATCCAGGGT
>NW_027863044.1:0-254 GCF_054177405.1 Leptonychotes weddellii
AGCCCACTGCCAGGGGGCTTGCAATATAGTGGGGGTGTTAAGATGGAAGACCCCGACCCCCCCCAAAAAAACAGGCTCATGATATGTGGTAGCCTGGGTGGTGCCAGATGAGGGAACAGACAGTTCTGGAACAATTTGGGGAAGGGAAGAGGCAGGAAGCTGAGGAATGTCACACAGGAGGATTTTGCTCATTGGTGAGGTTTCCCTCTCCCCAGCAAGTTTGGGGGCCTGGCTGGTCCTAGAGGCAGCCGGAG
>NW_027863045.1:0-254 GCF_054177405.1 Leptonychotes weddellii
GGTGCCACAGACACTTTCTTTTCAGGGACAACTTCTTTGGGAGCCTCAGGCACTAAAAAGATATTAGTAAAATTACACTTAAGGGTTATGAAGGTTCCTGGAACAAGATATTTTCCAGAGCAGAAGAGCTAATGTCTTTTTAAGCCTAAAGTCAGTGATAAATACCTGTAACAGGTGGGACTTCTGGCTTTTTAGGAGGTGCCACAGACACTTTCTTTTCAGGGACAACTTCTTTGGGAGCCTCAGGCACTTAA
>NW_027863046.1:0-254 GCF_054177405.1 Leptonychotes weddellii
CACCGTGCGTGCAGGACTGGCTGTTGGCGACTGCCCCGAGGGAAGGCCAGATGGCGGGGGCATCAAATACCCCCCAGTCCCCCGACGCTGTCGTTCTGTGAGAGGCCGCTGAAGCTCTGGATCAGCACTGCCCAGCTCGGCGAAATTTCTAGGACTGAAGGCAACTGGGATCAGACCCCAACCCCAGCCCAAAGGGCCTAGTTGAGTAAATGTCTCCACGACGGTGACATAGCAAGGGGAGAGTGGGAATCCAA
>NW_027863047.1:0-254 GCF_054177405.1 Leptonychotes weddellii
CTGAGGTTGCAGACGCGGCCCCTCCCTGCCTTCCGGGCCGCGCGAGGAGTGCCGGGGGGGGGCGACTTGCTGGAGGAAGGGATGGAGCGGGACAGAGGGGTGGAGGGCTGGGGACCACGGCTGGGTGCCAGCCCGCTGCCCCTCCCTTCTTTTTGGCGGCGTGTGTGTGTGTGTGTGTGTGTGTGTGTGTGTGTGTGTGTGTGCGCGCGCGCTGCTGCCCGGGGCCTCAGAGCAGGGCGGCCGAGGAGTGGGTC
>NW_027863048.1:0-254 GCF_054177405.1 Leptonychotes weddellii
AAAAATATTATGATAATAGCTCAAGGACATTTAAATAGTCCGTTGGAAAAGAGATCTCAAATATAGACATGTGTATACAGGAATTTGATAAATCATAATATTGTCACCCCAAAGCAATGAGGAAGTGACAGCTTAGTAGATCATGTTAGGAAAATGTCTTTTTGTATGGACAAAAGGTAAAATTAGATCCTTGTGATCCTTGTGATTTACAATTGCACCCAAAACCATAAGATACATAGGCATAAATCTAACCA
>NW_027863049.1:0-1880 GCF_054177405.1 Leptonychotes weddellii
TGGACTCTGAAAAACAAACTGAGGGTTCTAGAGGGGAGGGGGGTGGGAGGATGGGTTGGCCTGGTGGTGGGTATTGAGGAGGGCACGTTCTGCATGGAGCACTGGGTGTTGTGCACGAACAATGAATCATGGAACACTTCATCTAGAACTAATGATGTAATGTATGGGGATTAACATAAGAATAAAAAAAAAAAAGAAGAGACAAAAGGACAGAGGGATAGAGAGAAAAAGCAATTAAAGCACATTTCTTCATTAGTTAATTTATTTTTCTATTTAAAGTCTGACTTTTTAGAAATGAAACAAAATTTTCATTAAATATGAAATGAATGCATAAATAGATGTGGTATCAAAGAAAGAGCTAAACTGGTCAATAAAATAAAATATAGTTTGGTGATCTCACCAAATTTAGGAAAAAAAAAAAAGATAAAAAGCTTCTGCACAGCAAAGGAAACAGTCAACAAAACAAAGAGGCAACCCACAGAATGGGAGAAGATATTTGCAAATGACACTACAGACAAAGAGCTGATATCCAAGATCTATGAAGACCTTCTCAAACTCAACAACCAAAAAACAAATAATCAAGTCAAAAAATGGGCAGAAGGAATGAACAGACACTTCTCCAAAGAAGACATACAAATGGCTAACAGACACATGAAAAAAGTGTTCATCATCATTAGCCATCAGGGAAATTCAAGTCAAAACCACATTGAGATACCACCTTACACCAGTTAGAATGGCAAAAGTTGACAAAACAAGAAACAACAAATGTTGGAGAGGTTGTGGAGAAAGGGGAAACCCCCTTACACTGTTGGTGGGAATTCAAGTTGATACAGCCACTTTGGAAAACAGTGTGGAGGTTCCTCAAAAAATTAAAATAGAGCTACCCAATGACCCAACAATTGCATTAATGGGTATTTATCCCAAAGACACAGATGTAGGGAAAAGAAGGGCCATATGCACCACAAAGGTCATAGCAGCAATGTCTGCAATAGCCAAACTGTGGTAAGAACCGAGATGCCCTTCAACAGATGAATGGATAAAGAAGATGTGGTCCATATATACAATGGAATATTACTCAGCTATCAGAAAGAATGAATACCCAAATTTTACATCAACATGGATTGGACTGGAGGAGATTATGCTAAGTGAAATAAGTCAAGCAGAGAAAGTCAATTATCATATGGTTTCACTTATTTGTGGAACATAAGGAACAGCATGGAGGACATTAGGAGAAGGAAGAAAAATGAAGGGGGGAAATCGGAGGGGGAGACCAACCATGAGAGACTATGGGCTCTGAGAAACAAACTGAGGGTTTTAGAGGGATGGGGGGTTGGGGGGATGGGTTAGCCCAGTGATGGGTATTAAAGAGGGCATGTACTGCATGGAGCACTGGGTGTTATACGAAAACAATGAATCGTGGATCACTACATCAAAAAGTAATGCTTTATTTTATGGTGACTAATATAACATAAGAAAAATTTTAAAAAGCCAGCTCTTTAGCAAAACTGAATAAATCAATAGTCTATGCACTCCAAATAGTTGTCTCCCTGGTGATAAAAAAAAAAAAAAAGTGTTCCTGCTGTGCACATCTGGAATTGCTGTCAATTTATCCCTGAGATTGCTCATGTACCTGAGAACATAGGACAGGATTGAGGGCCTTAAAATTAAAATACACAAAATTGGGCGGAGCAAGATGGTGGAGGAGTAGGAGACCTGGATTTCGTCTCCTCTCAGGAATTCAGCTGGATAGGGATCAAACCATTCTGAACACCTACAAACTCAACAGGAGATTGAAGAAAAGAAGAGCAACAACTCTCTCATCAGAAAAGCGACCACTTTCTGGAAGGTAGGACGTGCGGAGAAGTGAATCCGAGGCGATA
>NW_027863050.1:0-254 GCF_054177405.1 Leptonychotes weddellii
GATAGTCTTATGAGGATTCCCTTGTATGTGACAAGTTGTTTTCTTGTGCTGCCTTTTTTTTTTTTTTTTTTTAAATTTTTATTTATTTATTATTTGAGACAGAGAGAATGAGAGAGACAGAGAGCACATGAGAGGGGGGAGGGTCAGAGGGAGAAGCAGGCTCCCCGCCGAGCAGGGAGCCCGATGCGGGACTCGATCCAGGGACTCCAGGATCATGACCTGAGCCGAAGGCAGTCGCTTAACCAACTGAGCCA
>NW_027863051.1:0-254 GCF_054177405.1 Leptonychotes weddellii
AAAGAATGTAAAACCTGGATGATGCCAACAAGTAGACGTGGAACTTCTACTTTTTCTTTTCTAACGAGAATTTACTAAAGACTTGGAAATCACAGAGATACTCCACAGAGGATAACTCACATCTGCTCCAAGATTTGTTACTTCCAGAGCCTGTGGTCCTGAATTAATCCTCAGGGATTTTAACGGCTTCCTAGGAGACTCCCACAGGTCAGGAATCAACTGAAGCCACCTGACGAGTGAAGATCTCCCTTAAA
>NW_027863052.1:0-254 GCF_054177405.1 Leptonychotes weddellii
GGAAGGAAAAGAGCAGAGTCCAGAGCTGGCGAGGTCTGGGTCCTGAGTGCCAGGAGGGCACCGCTGGGCTAGGAAAGTCCCCAGAGTCAGAAGCAAATCTCACAGTGACACAGAATGGAGTCGGGCTAGGGTTTTGAACCAACAGGTGATGTGATAAAAAGCTTTGTCGAATGACAGTTTGGCAGGAAAATGCAGGTAGGATTCTGTTTAGCTAGGCTCCCCCTTGTCAGATGAATGTAATCCCCTTTCTCGGA
>NW_027863053.1:0-254 GCF_054177405.1 Leptonychotes weddellii
TAAATGACCGTGGGCCTGAACTATTTGTTAGTTGGGAACATGAAGAGCATCAGCCAGCGTATGGTTAACCCCGGTGCCTTGGAAACTAGACCCAAATCTTTCTGCTTATTATCTTGGTGCCACACGTAGGATATAAGAGCCACTTCCTCCAGCTCACCAAGGTATTTCCAAAAGGAAGAATGCTTAAATATTATTTGTTGAAAGTTCCCAGGCTTTGAATTGCACAGACTCTAGTTTTTGTACCAAAGCTATAA
>NW_027863054.1:0-254 GCF_054177405.1 Leptonychotes weddellii
CCAGAAGGACTTGGCAAGCTCTTCCAAGTACCTTCTAAATGGGGGCTAGTAGGGAGTCAGGGTGCCCTGAGCTTCGCCCCACTGAGCCCCTGATGCAGGGACTCCACCGTCCGGGCGGGAGCGCCCTCCGCTCAGGCCAGCGGCCCAGCGGGACCCGGCACTATGGCGATTCTGCCTTCTGGGGTCTGTCTGGCCTCCAACCCCTCCAGCCTTCACCTTTGCAGGAACACGTGGCCTTGAACACAGACAGCCTC
>NW_027863055.1:0-254 GCF_054177405.1 Leptonychotes weddellii
ATAAAGTCAACAATACTACAATATCAACATTGATGAAGCTACCACCCTGGTACATACACACACACACACACACACACACACAACCTCAGACTAATCTAAATTCATAAATTTAGGTTGATTCATAAATATCAGCATGAAAACCCTATTTAAAATAATAGCAAACAGAATGAAGAAGGATGGAAAAGATAATTCTCTGTGAGAACGACTGAGCCACCCAGGAGCCCCTGGATTTTATGTCTTTTATGAGCAGGAAG
>NW_027863056.1:0-254 GCF_054177405.1 Leptonychotes weddellii
GCCCTGGGAAAAATCATTCTCTTGTCTTTTCCAGCTGCAGAAGTCAACTACGTTCCTTGACTTGTGGCACCTTCCTCCTCTTCAAAACCAGCACTGTGGCACCTTTAAATCTCTCTCTCTCTGGCCCTCCTGTCTCTCTTTTAGAAGGACCCTTATAATTACATTGGGCCACCTAGATAATCCAGGATCATTTCCCCCAACTCAAGATCCTTAATTTAATCATATCTCTAAGGTCCCTTTACCTATGTAAGGTA
>NW_027863057.1:0-254 GCF_054177405.1 Leptonychotes weddellii
ACAGCAGCCAGTTGAGAGAATTTCTAGATTTGAGTTTGGAGCTTTTTTTTTTTATTTTTTATTTTTTTTTATTTTTAAAGAGTTTATTTATTTATCTGAGAGAGAGAATGGGAGAGAGCATGAGAGGGGGAGGATCAGAGGGAGAAGCAGACTCCCCGCTGAGCAGGGAACCCGATGTGGGACTCGATCCCGGGACTCCGGGATCATGACCTGAGCCGAAGGCAGTTGCTTAACCAACTGAGCCACCCAGGCAC
>NW_027863058.1:0-254 GCF_054177405.1 Leptonychotes weddellii
AAAGAAAGGATATGAAAATTCATATAATTATGTGAAATTTAAGTTTCAGTGTCCATAAGTGTTTTTGGAATACAGTCATGTCCAGGCATCGATGAACTGTCTCTGGTCACTTTCGTGCTGCGATGACAAAGCTGAGTAGTTTCAATAGAAGCCAGATGGCCTGTAGAGACTTCAGGATTTACCTCCCGGATTTTCCCGGGTAGTTTGCTATGTCGTTCACTCCAGGCTGCTGGAAGTGGGAGCCCACCCGAGGA
>NW_027863059.1:0-254 GCF_054177405.1 Leptonychotes weddellii
CTTTTTTCAAGACCTACAACTTTTAAAAGTCACTGCCCTCCTATCCCAAACACCGTTAGTTGGGTTCTGCAAGACAGAATTCTGCCAACAAACAGAAATTTCGTTTTGGCTTGATGGGATTTCACACTGCACCATGTTTGTGTTTACCATAATCTCCCTTATACAAACTAAAAAAAAAAAAAAAAAAGGCAGTCCCTACCAATGATTAAAATCAGGCTAAGAATGTCTCTCCTTGGGTCTGGTTCTTTCTTCAC
>NW_027863060.1:0-36652 GCF_054177405.1 Leptonychotes weddellii
CATGAGAAGGAGGAGGGTCAGAGGGAGAAGCAGACTCCCTGCTGAGCAGGGAGCCCGATGTGGGACTTGATCCCGGAACTCCAGGATCATGACCTGAGCCGAAGGCAGTCGCTTAACCAACTGAGCCACGCAGGCGCCCTTATTTTTATTCTTTTAGAGAGAGAGAGTGTGAGTGTGTAAGCGGTGGGGGGCGGGGGGGGAGGGCAAAGGGAGAGGGAGACAGAGAATCTTAAGCAGTCTTTATGCTCAGCGCAGAGCCCGCCACAGGGCTCTACACAGGGCTTGATCTCAAGACCCTGAGATCATGACCTAAGCCAAAATCAAGAGTCAGACACACTTAACCGACCTTGCCACCCAGGCGCCCCTCCCAAAACTATTTCTAAGTATTCTTGCCAGGTTGTTCTTTTCAAGTTCAACTTCAACACCTACCCTTTTTAATATACATGAATTTTTTTCAGTCAGCATGGAAGAATGAATGACTTAGTGCACAGGCTCTAGACTCAGACTGCCTGGGTTTTGGTTAACATTCTCATCTGTCTCAACTTTCTCTGCCTTTCAAATTTGCTGCTTCTAATCTGATGGGGATACAGGAACTAAATATCTAAACCTTTTAAAACCGAGCCCAATTCTGTTTGATTCTACAATGAATAACATTCATATAACCTTAACACTGTATATGCTATTTATGAGACTTCCATTTTTAGAATTAATGTATAAGCAAGGCAAGACTTAACTACAGTAAAAAATCATATGCAAATGTTATCTCAATAATTAAGAAGAAATGGTATAGCATTATGTTTAATGAAAAAAGTCACTGTCTAAAGCTTACATATGATAGGATTCTGTTTCTGGAAATAACAAAACTATAGAAGTAGAAAATAAATTAGAGATTGCTAGGGGAGAGGGACGTGGTGGGGAAGCAAATATAAAGGGGTAGCACAAAGGAGTTCCTTTGGAGTGATGGAATACTTCTACATCTTAACTGTGGTGGTGTTTACATGAATCTATACATGGGATAAAGCTGCATAGAAATACACACAAATGCATGTAAAAAATGGTGAAAACTGGAAACAATTATACTAGCATCAATTTTATCATTTTGATACTGTATTAGTTATATAACATGTTACTCAGGTTACACAAGGCTCTATGTACTATTCTACAACTTCCTGAGTCTGTAATTATTTCAAAATAAAAAGTTTTTTACAATGTGCTAAAGCTGGGTAGGAAGGATAAGGGGAGTGGGTCTCTCTTGGGGGTAATGGGGGTACACTAAAACCCATTGAAAATGTACACTTTAAATGCGTGAATTTGTGGATATGTATTATATCTCAATAGAGCTGTTCAAAAAATAATGGTACATCTGACAGAAGAAAGAAGGAAAACGTGGAAGGAAAGGTGGAAGGAAATGCAGATTCACTTATTTTCTCACATGACATAGAGGGGAGCTAAGAGATACTGACGGGGTCATACCAGCCAAAGTTAATGTAGTGAAAAATTGAGATTTAAGAATTCTACTTATAAAACAAAAAATCTCACTTAAGTTTTTAAACAAAATTAAAATAATAGCATAAACAAAATTTAGGAAAGGGAGAAGAATTGGGATGTGGCTAAGTACACTAATTCCTCATCTTTTAATGATGGATAGTCAACTAATATTGCTTAATTCACAAACAGAAATATCAATATTATTAAGGCTCATAGAGACTAAAAATATAATAGATAAATACAGTGCAAAGACCATACTTTGTGTGGAATGGAATTGACATGAGAGACAGAAAGGGGAGGTAGAGATTTATTTTCCTTTGAAACCCTGATTTCCTTAAATGCATTTTTAATTTGTTTTATAACGTATAATATTTATAACTTCTATAATTTTAAAATATTAAACATATTAAACTCCCTAGAATTCGGAAATATCCAAATTTTGGTGGACACTAGCATTTTATATGCTAGAAAGCTTTTGTTTTTTGTTTTTTTCTTTTTTTAATGAGCTCTACACCTACTGCGGCTTGGACTCACAACCCACAAAATCAAGAGCTGCATGCTCCACTGACTGAGCCAGCCAGGCACCTGACTAGAAAGCTTTTCAATTTGAACTTTATTTGCATTTATATATGTGATGTGGTTTTTAAAGCAATAATATAGAATTGTTGCCTGAAGTTACAACTAATGGTTAAAGAATAATTGTAATTACTAAAAAGTTCATCAACAGCAGTCAACCCAAACCCTGCCCCCCCACCCCCAAATCAAAGCTATGTATTACCTGTAAGAGATGATCTCCTTTAGATGATTGGTTAGGAGTTTTCCTCCCACATTTATCCTAAAAAGGGAGAATTCAAATTTGGTTCAGTTTATCATACCTTTCATTTGGTTTTAACCTAAGAAAAACATGAGAATTGAATACAACTCACCGAATAATTGCTTCTTTTTTCTTTTTACTTCTACAGTAAGGAACTATATGTGTAAAGGAATATCCACTATCTACAATGATACAGCATAATTCGGAAGGATTATCTCGAAAATACCTATGTGCACTGAGAGCACCAGCTATTTAGAAAAAGATAAAAAAAAACTGCATTAAATAAAAGTGTACTTAATTTAAAGCAATAAAGAATGGCAACAAATTAAGGCAAGCACAAAGACAAAAACTTTCCTTTATTTCTATAGGCTAATTTAAAATAATATTCATAATTGTCACAAACTCTCTGGAGCATTTAAACTAAAACATCACATTTTTGTGGTAAATGTGATTTTAAAAATTTTGTGATCAATTTTTAAAGGTAAATATTCATGACTTAATTATTTTAACACTATAACTTAATTATGAGCATTTATTACATGCTGGGCACTATGCTAAAAACTCCACGAGTATTTGTGTTTTAATCTTCACAACAATTCCATTTTATGGATGAAGAAACTGAAGCACAGAGAAGTTAAATAATATACCCAATGTCATACAATTAGAAAGCAACAGAGCCAAGATTCAAACCTGGGCAGTGTGATTCTGGAGCAAGGCTTCTCAACCTCAAAACTACTGACATTTTGGGCCAGGTAATTCCTTGTTGCTGGAGGTTTTCCTGTTCATTTTAAGATGTTTTGCAGCATCTGTCTTCTACCCACTAGATGCCAATAGCACCCTCCCAGTTGTGACAACAAAAAATGTCTCCAGACATTGCCAATGTCCCCAAGGAGCAAAATCACCCTTGAAGAACACTGTTCTAGAGACTGTGCTCTTAACCATTGTAGTATAATATCACTCATATGGACTTAAATTATGCAAGCTAAATATTTGAATACTTCCATTGTACAGTCATGTAATGTAGTTCTAGTCTTTCATAAACTTACTTCTGGATGATATTTTCAGATTGTTTTTCCACATAGTGGCAGGCTGAGCTATGAACATTATTTCAATCAATAATAATAATAATGATAGCAAACACATCAGCGGCAGAAAAGGTAACTACCTCAGAAACAATAATCTTTTAGAAATTAAAAATATGTGGCTAGTGGGGCATCTAGCTGGTTCAGCTGGTACAGCATGTGACTCTTGATCTCAGGGTTGTAAGTTTGAGCCCCACATAGAGATCACTTAAAAAAATATATATGTGGCTAGTAACTGCATTAGGGAGAAAATACTGTACTAGTATTAAGATGAAGAAAAGTCTGATTAGATAATCTCTAAGAGTCCATCTAATTTTTAAATTCCATGTTTTATTTTCTTCAAATCTAAAAGAATGTCACCCAATATTCTTGAATTTTAAGTGTTTCTCTTTACCCTATTCATATCCATATTCCCATTAATTAACTGCAATCAAAACTTTAACTCACCATTTACTCTTAAGACTGCTTGGAACTGATATTCTTCAAATAGGATTTCATTCATTGATTCTTGAATTGAAGTGAAGTTAAAGTATGGTTCTGTAATAATAATATTGGTATCTAAAAAATCAACCTATGAGAGAAAAAAATCCCACAAGTTTTATCATTTTGTAGTTGTAAAACACTTGTTTTACATATATAAACAAACTTATTAAATCCTCACAATAATCCTAGAAGACAAGTCTTATTACTAACCCCATTTAATTGGCAAACTGAGGTACAAAAGAGTTGAGTAAGTTACCACGGTTCATGTAACTAGTTAGGGTCATAGCTAGGATTTGAACCCAGAAGTCTGATTACAGAATTCATCACTTTATTATTTAATTTTAAGTCTCTTAATGATAGCATTAATAAAATGGTACTATCAGATTGTTTGAAGATCAGTATGCAAACGTAATGAACAATATAACTTCAAGCATTAGATGTTTTGTTTTCAAAGTTAAAAGGCCAGAAGCTTTAGCATATTTAATGTTTACATAATTCTCTCCCACACTCTTAAGCAGCATTAAAAACTGAATATTCATTCACTATACCTAAAGTTATACTACAGACATTAAAAGCACAAAATTTTCACATAATATTCACAATTCAGCTATGTGGACAAAAATATTTTATTGTGAAAATAAAAATGAGATAGTGAATTGGTCTAATAGTAGACGTGAATAATCTTGAGTTTCACACAAACTCTCTTAACCTCAAATTCCACTTCTATTCATTTATACTTATTTAATATTTAAAAAATCAAAACTAAGAACAGTATATTAGTGACTTAAATGTATACTAGAAACATATTCAAAAGTTAAAGCTAGACACCTCAATTACCTTCAACTCCAATCCCAGACTTACTCTCTGGAATCTGCCCTTGGCCTTTCCTCTCTCCTGATACTGCCTTATCTCTCACACGAAATAATGCCACTGCCTTCTCAATGCCCTTTCTGCCTCCGTTCTCTTCTCATTCTGTCTTCTGTACTGCTAGCATAATTATCAGCAAGTATTTTTCTAAGTCAGAAATCTGATCATCCTCCCCAAACGTATCTCTCACCACAGAAGTCTTCCCTTCCACGACTTGACATTGCCTATGAAACAATGTCCATACATTTGCAATCTCATCCCCCCCTTCAACCCACCTTACAGTGTGTGCTGGTAAATGTTCAACAACCAGATCTCCGGGTGGGGGAAAGCTCTGATTTGTAGGGCTTACCACTTTCTGTGTTATAAATACTGTCACAATTGCTGATTTCCAGCTATCCTGAAGTCAACAAACTCTGAACACAGAGTTGGGAAGAAACGCATGTAATTGGTTCTCATCAGCCAGTGTGAGCCAACTTTCAGCACAAGACTATTCAGTAGAAATTCTGAGTCTATTCACTTTCATACCATGCACTCTTCCCTACCAGATTTTAGCACAAGTAATCTCAAGCATGTACTACTTTTCATATATATGTATATTTTGGCAGTATATATAATTTTTAAAAGTTAAAAATATGACCGATATAAATACACAGTGAACATGTGCAACAGATTTATTTAAGTCATATTAAGGCATAAACTAGCTTTATATCCTATCCTGTTGGTTCTTGCATTAACATGAGTTACTAATTCTTATTGCTGTAACTTTTCATTTGAATAAGACATGGAAATAGAAATTTGAATACATACTCCAATTTGTTACCTGATACATTTCTTTTCCAAAAAGGTAATCCCAAACTTGTCTTTGAACATCCCAATTCACCAAGTAGCCCTAAAAAAATTCTTGTATAAATTATCACAAATATTTGAATAGTTTTTAAAAATCATATTAACAGAGTCTAAACCACTAATTTCTCTTTATGGTTACGTTCACTACTCAAACATTGTTTAAGGAGATGCCACTCCATACTTACTTTTTTTTTTTTAATGTGTTCATCTCATTTAGCTTTAACATAAAGAAGTAAAATTCAGTACCCACAATCAGTAACTAAGTCATGGTCATTTATTGCTAAGAAGACAACTTAATTTCAGTTTTTGGTTTTAATAAGATCTTATTTAAAATTTAAATAACTTTTTCTCAGAGATCTAAAAATATTTCCATACATACAAAATTCTAATTATACATTTAAAAACTGTCTTTACATTTAGGTCTACATTGCTAGAAATGACATATAACTGAATTACCTTCTGAAAAGGAAGGATGTAAAAGAGTCCAGAAGGGTCCTTTATTTCATCTATCTGGTTAGCAGTAAAAGTTTTAAGACGTGCTGTTTTTGACCTGAACTGACAGTTAGGAATTACCCTATAAACAAAGAAATAATATAATTATTCCCTAAATACTCACTTCCAAAAAATACAATTACTTAACCACCCCCCTCCGTGACAAAAAATATCCACAACCAGTGTTTCCCATTTTGTCTTCGAATAATTAAAAAATGTCTTTTTTTTTTTTTAAGTTCTAATATGCACTAGACTCTACACTGGACCCTTTATCTTTCTCAAGTAATCCTTAAGAAATCCTTCCAGGTGGGTATTGATCCTGCTATCACACAGATGACAGTCAGAGCTTAGGTAAAGTTCCTGGTCTTTCTGGCTTTAATGTGGAATTTTTTTTTTAAAAGATTTATTATTTATTTGAGAGAGAGAGGGCAAGCACACAGAGGGAGAGGGAGAAGCAGACTCTCCGCCCAGCAGGGAGCCCTGTGGGGCTTGATCCCAGGACCCCAGGATCATGACCTGAGCTGAAGGCAGATGCTTAACTGACTGAGCCACCCAGACACCCCTCTAATGTGGAAATCTTAATACCACTCTGGTAAAAGATTTACAAGTTCAAAATTCTTGCCATTAAAACTAAGTCTCTAGGATGCCAAAGATTTTCAATTAGCAGATACTATAGGCTACAGAAGTAAGTAGTAGTTTTAAATATGGTTGCTGCCCACCATAGGCTTACAATCTGGTTAGGAAGACAAACTAGAGTCATCATCAACCGTACATGTGTACATGTGTGTGGAGGGAAGGCGGGGGAGAGGGAGGAGGGAGGGAGGAAGGGCAGGAGGGAGGGAGGGAGAGAGAGAGAGAGGAGAGAGAAAGGGAAAGGATACTGGGATAACGTAAAAATGTTTTGTATCTGCTTATTTCATTTACTATGCTGTCATTTTCTCTATATGTTTAAATATTCTTTGAGGACACGATTTTTTCTTTAAAGATTTATTTTAGAGAGAGAGAGAGTGAGAGAGTGCAGGGGCGAGGAGGGGTTGGGGCAGAGGGAAAAGAGAATCTCAAGCCAACTCCCCTCTGAGTGCCGACCCCAACCGGGCTCAATCCCAGACTCTGACATCATGACCTGAACCGAAATCAGGAGTCTGATGCTCAATGCACTGAGCCATCCGGCGGCAGGGGGACGTGATTTTTAAAAACTGCACTGTAGTCAATCTTATGGTTATATTATAATTTTAGTCAAATCTCTATTGATTATTCAGCTTGCATTCCATTTTTTTTTTTTTACCATACACAATGCCTATAATATAGAGCATCCTGTATTTACTCTTATCAAACACTTCTAACTTATTCCTTAGGTGACTGATAACAGAATTACTGTGTCAAAGGATAAAAACAATGATACACATTGCCAAAACATTTTCCAGAAGACTAACAATTTACATTCCTACGCGGTTTGATTGTCCTCTTTAAAAAAGAAAAAAAGGAAAGGAGGAAGGGGGGAATCCTCTGTAAACATTACAGAAGAAAAGCATCTTTTCTTCTCTCTATATACATATATAACATATATATTTAATGAATGCCATTGTAGTAATTCTGTTAAATCAACTCTATCAACCGGGTCAGCCAATGAGCACTACGAAGGGCTTAGACACGAAGCCTTCAACGTCTCCAATCAGTAAGAACTGTTTTTAACTTTTTGGGGGTCACAGAACCCATTGAGGATATGATGAAAGCCCTAACTGCGCCCTCAAGAATATGTATATACACATAAATGTCCACGATTCCTGAGGGTTCATCAACTCTGTACGCCTCCATCAGGAACCGCTTCTCTAGAAGCCTATTTTCCTGAGCTATTTCCTGTTACGAAAGGAAACGTATGTCCCACTTCCGGCGCCGCGTAGCCTAAATTAACACCAAAGTACCAGTTCAAAGCATTACAGTCGGCCAGCTCCAACCCAAGCATCCCTCTGGCGCAGGTTGGGGCCAAATAGAGACATTTGCAGTTTACTGTGATCCTGAGATGAAGGGTAGTCTGTGAAACCACTAGGCGTCTGTCTTGTCCTAAGGACCGAGAGAACACTTACGACACATTTTCATGGCTGTAACCGATTTTGGCATTGTAGGCTCCGTTATCCAGCACTAAGGTCGTCATTTTAACGTGAACCAAACGGCCGGCCGCCGCCTTCTCCTCCTGACACTTCCGCTCCCGCTTTTTCCAGTACTCTATGGTTTGCGGGGCGGAGCGTAAGGGTGCTTCCGGTCTCCCTTAGCAACCGAGGACGCCGGAAGCCAGAGACCGCCCTCTCTGCCTGCGGGTGAGGGGGTTGTGCAGTTCTCAGTCTAAACGGTTTACGTCGGGGAGAGATCCAACAAGAGTGGAAACAGCTCAGTGCGTTTTCGCCCACTGCATTGCGTATTTGTCCTCTACTTCGCATACTGACTCGCTTCTACAAGTTTCTTCTAATCTGGGCGCCTGGGTGGCTCAGTCGTTAAGCGTCTGCCTTCGGCTCAGGTCATGGTCCCAGGGTCCTGGGATCGAGGCCCACATCGGGGTCCTGACTCCACAGGAAGCCTGCTTCTCCCTCCCCCGCTCCCCCTGCTTGTGTTCCCTCTCTGGCTGTGTCTCTCTCTGTCAAAAATAAAATCTTTAAGGGGCGCCTGGGTGGCTCAGTCAGTTAAGCGTCTGCCTTCGGCTCAGGTCATGATCCCGCAGTCCTGGCATCAAGCCCCATGTCGGACTCTCTGCTCAGCGGGGAGCCTGCTTCTCCCTCTCCTCCCCGCACCTGCTCTCTCTCTCTGGCTATCTCTGTCTCTCTCTCTCTCAAATAAATAAAATCTTTAAAAAATAAATAAATAAATAAAATCTTTAAAAAAAAAGTTTCTTCTAATCTCCGTGGTGAATCTATAGCTTTGTGCCTGTGTGTGTGTGTGTGTTTTCGAGTAGTATTGTTCAGTGACATTTCCCAAGGAATAAAGTGCAAAACCATAAACAACATGGAATTGGACATGAAGTCTCTTCAGCCTCATTCCCGCCAATGCCCATTCGACTGTAGGGTTCAGCCACCCTTAAATTACAAACATGCTGTTCCGTCAACTGCCTTGCTTTTCTACTCATTCATATTCTTCCTCTGCCTACTTGTTCTTCATAACACTGCTCCATCATTCCTATCTAAAAAGGTTTCTTGCCATCTCACACTACTTTGTTCTCACTCTTAAAATTAGGTGCTGCTATGTGTTCTTGTAATGCCCCGGGTTAACTCCTATATATAATAATGGATAAGAAAATGAATTTTTTATCAGAATCCAGACTCCACCACAAATTGGCTGTGTAACCTTGCGAGATGAAGATGGTAATGGTTAACACAAAGTGCTTAATACCTGCGAGTAAACTTTCTAAGACGTTTATACATATATTAAATAACTTAATCTTTAAATTTATGGATTAGTATTGAAATCAAAGAGATAGTGACTAATAGTGCAGTCATTGCATTCAAACTCCTGGGCCAAATGCTGGCTCTTACTAGATGCTGTGGCCAGGCTAGTTAATCTCTCTATGCCTTAGTTTCCTCATCTGTAAAATAGAGTAATATTAATAACACTCCCTTGCAGAATTGTTTTATGAATAGCAAATGACAAAAGTGAAGTCCCTGGTAGTAGTAATCATCATCATCATTGTCATCTTGTTGTCATATAATCATTCTCTTTTTTTAAAGATTTTATTTAAGTAATCTTTACACCCAAGGTGAGGCTGGAACTCACAACCCCTAGATCGAGAGTTGCACGTTCCACCAACTGAGCCAGCCAGGTGCCCACATATAATCAGTCTCTTAACATGCACAGATGGCAAACTCCTTGAAGTCAAGCACTCTATTCCATTGGTGTCTATCCTTTGTATTAAAAAGTCATTGAATGTCCAAAGTTAATTATGTCCAGTTTTAGTCATTGTATTTTCTCTAATTTATTTTTAAATTGATAAGATCTCTTACTACGAACATGTAAAGAGTGTTTTATAAAACTTATGTCATAGAGCTGCCGTCATTTCTGTCCAGCTCTCGTCTTTTAAAATATGCTCTTTCCTTCTGGTTATCAGCCCTTTCTCCTTTAAGCTTCTCTTTTTGCTTTCCTCAACATTTACATGCTTCTTGATCAAGATCATTTTTGTTGTTGGTTTCAGCTGCCATTAAATAATGACAAATCCTAAAGCAGAATTTCCACCCCCAACTGTAACCTGAATGTTTCTACGTAGGTATCCTAAGATAACTTTAATAGCAACAAATCCAAAACTGAATTTTTTCTCCAAAACAGTTTGTTCCACCTAATTACTTATCTATATTAATGGTGTGTTCCAAACCCCAAGCTAAATACCTCAATTACCTTCAACCCCAATTCCAGACTTACTCTCTGGGATCTGCCCTTGGCCTTTCCTCTCTCCTGATACTGCCTTATCTCTCACATGAAATAATGCCACTGCCTTCTCAATGCCCTTTCTGCCTCCGTTCTCTTCTCATTCTGATCGGTCTTCTGTACTGCTAGCATAATTATCAGCAAGTATTTTTCTAAATCAGATAAAATGTCCATATATTTGCAATCTTACATCTTACAGTGTGTGCTGGTAAATGTTCAACAACCAGATCTTGGGGGGGGGCAAGCCCTGATTTGTAGGGCTTATCACTTTATGTGTTATAAATACTGTCACAATAGCTGATTTCCAGCTATCCTGAAGTCACCAAATTCTGAACACAGAGTTGGGAAGAGATACATGTGATTGGTTCTCATGAGCCAGTATGAGCCAACTTTCAGCACAAGACTATTCAGTAAAAATTCTGAGTCTATTCGCCTTCACACCATGCACTCTTCCCTGCCAGATTTTAGCACAAGTAATCTCAAGCATGTGTTACTTTTATTAAAATACAATTCAATTGAGTAAATTTGAAGATTTAATTGGCTTTCCTAAAAAAATTTTTTGGCTTTTTTGAAAGATTCATGAACCAGGCAATATCTAATCTAGCAACTAGAGGGGAACTCCTAGGAGAGGAGTTGTACAAAAATGGAAGTTTTTTTTTTTTTTTTAAAGATTATTTATTTATTTAACAGAGAGGGAGAGAGAGAGAGAGAGCACAAGCAGGGGGGAGTGGCAGGCAGAGGGAGAAGCAGGCTCCCCACTCAGCAGGGAGCCCAATGTGGGACTCAATCCCAGGACCCTGGGACCATGACCCAAGCCAAAGGCAGCCACTTAACCAACTGAGCCACCCAGGCGTCCCAAAAATGGAAGGTTTTTATAGGAAGAACGGTGGCGCAAGAAGTTATTCGCAAAGGAAAAAAGAGGATTGTTTCAGGAAAGCTCAAGTTCCCTGAAGGGGAAGGGCATGGGGTCTTATTTGGTGGATTACCTCATGTTCCTTTTGGGGGAATGGAGAGGGCCCTTATGATAGATTACCTCACTGGTGCTGGTCAGAAAACTCCTGACCAACCAGTTAAGACTATATTTCTGAGGGAGGTTGAAACTTTAATTAGGTTAGTTATTAAGTATCGGTTTTGTGACATGGTCTAGCATAAAGGACTTCATTTGGGGCTAATGGTTTTCTTTTTAACACTTTTCATACACATGTATATTTTGGCAATGTGTAATTGTTATGTGAAACTGGGTTTGCCTTTTGGTGGGTGTTCAGCCAAATGACACAATCAAGCCAAAAAATAGGAAAAGCAAACGTTTTACTTACAAGTGAAGGAGAACCCCAGGGCTCTTTCCCAAAGCAGTGTCTCCGAATAACAAAATTGGTGAATTTGTAAGCTAAGGGTACATACATATCCATGAAGGGGCTTGTGCAATGGGGAATACTGCATTGAATTGGAGCAAAAGTTATTTTAAGGTTATAAAAAGTTATTTTAAGATTTCCAGGTCAAAGTGGGAAGGGCAGTAAGGGTCAGCATCATCAATTCTCTGGCTCTAGTTGGTCTGGTGTCCAGGTGCTCAAAGGAGCTTAAATTGTGTAAAGATAAGTGTATGAATCAGGTCAATCTTCACTTTTTCATTTTATTTTATTTTTTTAATTTTTTTTGAAGATTTTATTTATTTATTTATTTGAGAGAAAGAGAGAGAGCATGTGCAGGCAGAGGGAGAGGGAGAGAATCTCAAGCAGACTCCCAGTTGAGCATGGAGACTGATGCAGGGCTCTATCTCACGGCCCTGAGACCATGATCTGAGCCAAAATCAAGAATCAGACACTTAATCAACTGAGCCATCCAGGCGCCCCTGTTTTTGTTTTGTTTAAGATTTTATTTATTTATTTGAGAGAGAGTCAGTCTTCACTTTTGAATATGGTTAGGCTATCTCCTCACCTGAAGTGGCTATTTGTTCTCACACTCTTTCAGAAGATGGCTGGGAGCCTAAAATGACTTTCTTTCTTTCTTTCTTTCAAGTAGGTGGAGGTCAGTGCAGGGCTTGAACTCAAGACCCTGAGATCAAGACCTGAGCTGAGATTATGAGTCAGATGCTTAACCAACTGAGCTAACCCAGGAGTCCCCTAAAATGACTTTTCTTATGTGAAGGAAGTGATGTCTTTTTCCATGGACCCTTATCTCATTCTGCTTATATAATTTTAAAAGAGTTAAAAATATGACTCTGCTATAAGTACATAATAAACATGTGTAACAGATTTATTTAAGTCATATTAATGAGTGAACTAGCTCTATATCCTATTTGTTGGCTTTTGCATTAATATGAATTGATAAATCTTTGGTGCACATTCATTACATACCTGTATGACAGTCATGTTTTTAACTTTTTGGAAATTATACTTTGGTAATTAAATAACAATTAAGAAAAATGTAAAGGGGTGCCTGGGTGGCTCAGTTGGTTAAGCAACTGACTTTGGCCCAGGTCATGATCTCAGGGTCCTGGGATTGAGCCCTGTGACAGGCTCCCTGCTCAGTGGGGAGTCTGCTCATCTCTTTCCCTTTGCCCCTCATGCTCTCTCTCTCAAGTAAGTAAATAAAATCTTAAAAAAAAAGAAAATGTAAATTAATTTAAAACACTGATTTTACAGTGGTTTTGACATATGTTCCCTCAAACCAGGGAGAGAAAAATTGAAAATGTATTTTCTCAGTAAAAAGATATTGGTAAAACCAGTAAAAACAGTAAAAACCACAGGCTCAAGGTAGAGTCAGCATCACAGGAAACCAAGACTTAATTGCAGTTTCAACCTCTCTAGGTGTGGAATTCTAAGCCAATGAGCCTGGAATTTTCCGGTCTGCACCAATGAGGTAATCTATCACATGGTCCCTCCTCATCCCAGGCCTCCTCCCCTCACCCCCCAAGAAGATAAGGCAATAGGACTCTAGGCCTTTTCCCCTAAGGGAAGGTAACCTTGCCCCTTGCCTGAAATAATCTTTTCTTTCTCTTTCTTTTCTAGATAATAATTTCCTGTAAATTCCTTCCTACAAATACCTTCCATTTTATACAACTCTCTTGGGAGCTCCCCTCTACTTGCTATGTGGGATGATCCCCAATTCATGAATTGCTTAATAAAGCCAATTAAATTCTCAGATTTGCTCAGTTGAGTTTTTTTTTTTTAAACTATACTACAACTATAATTATTAAGCTATGAGTTTCTTTAATACTTACTACTTTGAAAAGGAATCCATGTTTTGTTCTAGCCACATTAGGCCACTTGCCATTTATAAGCCATGAACTTTGACAATTCCACTTGCCTGGAACATCCTCTTGTGGCTAGTAAATTAATAATAATAGCTTCCATGCTATTGTGTCTGGCACTCTCTTAAGTCTCTTAAATACTTACTTAACCTCCATTAGCTTGGTTAATCCTCACAACAACCATCATGGAGGCTGAGACGTTCCATACTTTTCTTATGATCACATAGCTAAAAACCTGCAGAGCTAGGTTTTATATCCAAATCTTGGACTTCAAGGTCAGTTCTACTAACACATTAAGCTGATTTAGTCTCATCTTTGAAATAACATCTCCACTGTAAATCTGTCTTTGACTTAAGGTGGAACGAATCACTCCTTCTTTTGTGTTCTCATACAATTTGCATAACAATTGTTATTATTATTATTATTATATAATTATTATTATATAATAATAGTATTTATTGGGGCACCTGGGTGGCTCAGTCGTTAAGCGTCTGCCTTCGGCTCAGGTCATGATCCCAGGGTCCTGGGATCGAGCCCCGCATCAGGCTCCCTGCTCTACGGGAGGCCTGCTTCTCCCTCTCCCACTCCCCCTGCTCGTGTTCCCTCTCTCGCTGTGTCTCTCTCTGTCAAATAAATAAATAAAATCTTTTAAAAAAAAAATAGCATTTATTAAGTGCACTTTGTTGAAAACTTTATATGCATAATCTCATTTAGACCTCACAAAGTTCTGAGTTAGAAACTATTAATATTATCTCCAATAGATGAGGTACTTGAGGCTGACAGATTAAATACCTCGCCCAAGTTTACATAGCTACAAAACAGCTGAGGTAGCATTTGACTGAGTCTAGTGACAAAGCTCAAGGTCTTAGCACTAAGAGTCTACTACTTTCCTTGCTAGGCTGCTAACTCTTTGATGACAGAACAAGGTTTTTTTTGTTTGTTTGTTTTTGTTTAGGCAACCCTAGATATTTGAATAGTGCCTAATTTATAGTGCATGAAGAACGTTAAGTGAGTAGTCAAAGCACTATCAACTTTCCGTTCTACAAAAAGAGCCAGGTTGTTGGACTATATGTGAACTACCTCCTCTCCCCCACCCATAACCACATTTCTTCCTGATACATCCCTCAGAGGTAGTGTAATTTCTTTTCCTCCTGTAGACATCATTGGGTGGTCATTTTCACCTCTGAAAATGTTGGTTTGGGGCTGGGTGAGGTGGAGGTTCAGAGCTGTAATAGTTCTATTTCAAGAATTTCCTTCCTTTTTATAGAAACTTTCAAGTGAAATTTTACATTCTTATTTTCTTAGATAAAACAACCTAGAGAAGGGAGTAAAGAATACATTATTAACCTATTTTATAGATGATTAAGGCTAAAACTAAGGACATTATTTTCTCCAGGTTAAAACAGCTAGAATACAAGACAGCCAGGACTTGAGTTTGGGACTTCTAATTCCCGGGTCCTGGACTCTTTTAAGACACGTTGTCAACTTCTAGTTCCCTTAGAACTGGAATCACCAGAGAAAACATTAGATCATAGTATGGGGCGGCGGGGAGGGTGGGGGGCAGTATATCTTAGAAAACGAGAAGAAACTGAGGCAAGAATATGAAGAAAGCTAGGTAGACCAGGTAGAGAGCAAAGCAAGCAGGGCAGTTTGTGCCCCAAATTCTGAAAAATTAAAAGTAGGATGTGGACGGAGCACTCAGTGATGGAGACCGGAACAAGACCAGAGTGGAGAGGGAGGACTATAAAGCACAAGAAGGTTCTGGGATTGGGAATCAAAGCACCCAGTAGCATCAAGGCGGCGAAGGACACACGTCCAGTCCCGGACAAGGGTGGCCGGGCAGCACACTTCCCGCGCGGGTCGGAGCCTGCGTTGCCCCGCCCCACGCCGAGTCCGCCCCGCCCCGCCCTCCCCCAGGTCTCTTAGGTGATGCTGCAGCCAAGATGGCGCCGGCGGCGGCCACCGCGGCCTGAGAGCGATGCTCGCGGTCTTCGGCACCAGCGGCGGCGGCTGTGGCCTCGGCCGGGGCCTCTGGTCTCTCCCGGGCGTGAGCGCTCAGGCGACTCTCCTCCGGCCGGGTTAGTCCGGACAACAAGGAAGCGGCCACGAAGAGAGGAGGCAGTGAGAAACGCGGAGAGAGCGCGACGCCTCCTGCCGCGGCACCATGGCTGGGCTCATCAAGAAACAGATCCTGAAGCACCTCTCCAGGTCAGCTAGAGCCTCGGGCGTGGGAGGCCAGTCCGCCTCCGCCCTAGCCGTCTCGGGAGGCTGCTCGCAGCCTCGGGGGCGGCGGGGACTGGTAGCCGTGCGGGAGGCGACTCTTGAGCTGCCAGGTCTAGCTGGGCCAGGGGGTCGCGGCCCCGATCTCCCGTCGCCTGCGGCGCCCGGCTCTGGCCTCAAGAGTCGGCCCCCTGGACGGGTTCTCCCCCAGCCGGCTCGCGGAGCAGCGTGGAGGGCGGCGGAGGGAGGCAGCGCGCTGAGATCGCTCCCCGACGCGGCGTCTGGGGGCGTCCGGGGGACCCGGCTTGAGCGGTCCTGCGCGGAGGCTGGGGATTTGTGTGGCAGGGTGAATCCGAGCTCCGTGCTCGCCTCCATTCGGAGCAGAGCGCTAACCGAGGGCGTCTGGAGCGGTTTGGACTCTTTGGGCTGAGGCTTGTTTTCTCCGTGAAATGTTAACCTTGTTATTTTCTGAACTCACCCCACCTCGCCGTTGCCACTCTAATGCATTAGAGGGTGTGCCTGTTTGCACAGTTAGGATTTGTTTTAGGTAAATAGCCAGAGTTCCCAGCTTTGGCAAGTTCTTTCTGGAGTCGTTTTAAGTTCCACATCATTCTGGCAAAAAAGTTTTTTGTTTTTTTTTTTTTAAATTTGAGATCCATAAATTAAGGTAGTCAACATCTGTGGTGATAAACACAATACTTGTCATTCTTTCCATTTCATAACGCGGTTTTAGTCAGAAACATGACTCAGTAAAGCTGGCAGTTCGTTACTTCTGACTTCTCCATATTTGTCTCAAGACACAACTAAATGTGGGATCTTGTTTCCAACTTGTTAACGGCGAATTCAAAGCACTTGGT
Organism: Leptonychotes weddellii; assembly: GCF_054177405.1. NCBI lineage: Eukaryota > Metazoa > Chordata > Mammalia > Carnivora > Phocidae > Leptonychotes > Leptonychotes weddellii. The sequence continues at coordinate 16,804 of NW_027863060.1, forward strand.
TATGACCTTTTTCTCTGTTATTTGTAAGTTAATATTAGGAAAAAACTTGGGTATGGTATGTTTATATGGTAAAGACAATTCTTGATTCTCCAGATCATTGAATACCACAGGTTGTACATTGGGGAACAAAATCAATATTTCTGTGAATCAGCAAATGTTATCTAAACTTAAAACATTAAGATATAACATTTTTTTAAAAAGTAGCAAATTATAGCAGCATTTATGAATATACATTTCTTAATATCACTAATTGGAAAGTTTTAATATTGTACATATGGTCTGATACTGAATTATCTTATTTTGGAAAAAGGTTTTATCTTTTTAATTATTATTTAGGTAATGTCTGACTTAATCAGATGTCCTCTAGCCTTTGTCATACTCCATTCCACAAGAAAATTGAGACCTACAGAAAATGATTTGACTGTTTTTCTTCCAAGGATGATGGTACATGCCTAGTTCCGTTCCAGATGCTTGGGAAGAAAGTTAATTCAATCAATGAGTGGCTTAGGGTGTTAGTTTAATTCTCTTGTAGAACTCCAGTTGAGAAAGGCTCTTAAAAATTAAGAGCAAAGGTGATGGCTTATTTCACATATTCAGAATTGAGTCCTTAGGAGTACTTTTTAATCTGTATGATTTCTAATACCTTTGTGGTAAATAATAATGAGGATTTTTTTTTTCAGAGATGAGGATTTTTGTTTTTGCACCTTTGGTCATTGGTATGCTTCTTTCTTTCTTTCTTTTTCTACCTTTCTACCTTTCTTTCTTTCTTTCTACCTTTCTACCTTTCATCCCTGTGACTTAATCATTACATACTGGAAACCTGTACCTCTCACTTCCCTTCACCCATTTTGCCCACCCCCAACCCTTCACTCTGCCAACCATGAGTTTGTTCTTTGTATTTATGGATCTGTTTCTGCTTTTTGTTTGTTTCCTTCTTTAGATTCCACATATAAGTGAAATCATATGGTATTTGTCTTTCTCTGTGTGACTTATTTCACTTAGCATAAAACCCTCTAAGTCCCTCCATGTTGTTGCAAATGGCAAGATCTCATTCTTTTTTATAGCTGAGTACAGAAGTGAGTTTTTGAAAACACTTGAATTCTTGGTTATTTCATATTTCAAAACAACTCAGGTGATTGAAGAGTGTCAAATTCATATTCATATATTAATCTTACTGCTGTCATCTCCTAAGAATAATAGTTATTTATAAATGTAAAGGACGACAATAGATGAAATAAGATGGGTGTTGTGATAAATTAGTTATTCAAGTAGGGGTGAACTTTTGAAATTACCTGGGGTCAAGCTTAATTTTACAAATTATCCAGTATTAAAGATGTCTCTATATTGAAGTAATCATCTGGAGGACAATTTAATAATTTTTAACAGGAAATACTTAGAACACATTATCTTGCAGTAATAGACATTTCTTGTGGCCATTTGATGCACTCATGGCACCTCAAAGGAGGCCTTACCTGATCACGCTTTCATCGTTCTCAGCCTATATATATATATATATATATGCTTTTTCATTGTCTTCTTCACTTGAATGTAAACTACATAATGGCAGGGATTTTGTTTTGAGTCTAGCATAATGTAGGCACTCAACTATTTTTTTAATGAATGGCACCAAAGCATTGACTTTCCTTTGCGTTTTCTTAACTGAGGTAAGACTATATGCCACCAGTATTATCACAGATAACTGGGTATGACCAGTTTCCCTGTGGTTTTAGGAAGGTAACTGAATCATTGAATAAATGAGCCTTTGTTGTCTTGGAAAGGAAGGACTAGGAAAATGACCCTTTCTGTATGGGGTCTTCCAGTAAGGAATAAGACTTTATAGGAACCAACAGGAGAAAGAATGCTTACTCTGAGCCTTGAGATTGAAGTATGGTGAAATTCTAACATTAAAACCAGTGTTAGGCAGATATAGGGGCTTGAGAATCTGGCATAGTGGAAAAGTATAAAAGAGAAATTCTTAAGAGATTAATAAATGCTTTAAGTAAATGCTGAACTATTTGAGAAGTGTAAATCTGTATACTTGTTCCCTGCCTAATTGTTGTTTAGTTTGTATCTTAGGCATCTGTTGCATTATTAATAAAAATAGTTTGTGTACTTGGAACTGATCTGAAACTCAACAGAAGGGAGGGAGAGAGAGGGAGCAGAGCTGGGGGGATTGGGCAAGGGGGCAGGGCAAGAGGGTGATGGGAGTGTGTGTGTGTGTGTTTGTGTGGTGGGGGTGGAGGTTGGACTACTTATATTTTAAGAGAAGTGAAACAGGAAAAGCCTTTGAAGAGAAATGACTCTGATCTTTCATACTATAACCAGCACAGAATATGTTTCAGAGTCTTCTCTAGGAGAGTATTTTTTCAAAAAGGAATGGAAAGTTCTAAAGAAAAGTTATAACAAACGTAAGAAAGGAAATAAGAACAGGAGCTACCTTTCAAGGCCTCATGTTACTGTGCATTTGTACTTGTGTGCTAGAGCAAAGAAGAGGAGGAAAATAGAAGCTGGAAGATAGAATATATTTAAGCCAGGACCTGAAAAGGAGTAAAAGATTCCGATACAAATGCTCCCTCTTCCCTTCCCCCCATGCTTTCCCTTTGGCTCGTACATACTATGCTGGACACAAGGTTAACTGGAAGTGGGAGTTGGCAAGTCAGATGTTCACCACACCTGGGTGGAGTCTTTGTATAATTTAAAGTCCTGGTTTTCAGTCAGAGGTGATTTTGCCCCTTAGGGGACATTTGGCAATGTCTGTATACATTTCTGATTGTCACAACTTGGGGGGGGGGGCGCGGATAGAGGCTAGGAATGCTGCTAAACATGCTGTGTACACAGCACAGTCTGCCACAACAAATAGTTATATTGCCCAAATGTCAGTAGTTTTGAGATTGAGAAACTGGTTTGAAGTATACAAGCATGTCAGATGATTGAACTAGGGTACTGTGCTACTTAAGGTTATTTTGTCTGCAAACAACAAAAATCTCTGTTTAACTTAGGTAATAGGGGAAATGTAACAGAAAGCTGTTGGGGTGGGTCACCGAGTCCGGGGAAGGGCAGACCTAACCAGCTCCTAAAACCTCATTGGACAAGATAATTCTTTGTTGTGAAGGGCTGCTCTGTGTTTGTGGGATGTTTAGCAGCATCTCTGGTCTCTACCCACTAGATGCCAGTAGCACTCCAGGCGTTGACAAATGTCCCCTTAGAGTAAAATCTCTCTTGGTTGAGAACCACTGCTTCCACCTCTCACAACTCTCAATCTGTGGTCTTTCCTGTCAAGTTTGAGATTCCTGGGAGAGAGAACCTGTTTGGCCCAGTTCTACTTACCAACATGGATCAGTTAACAATGGCAAAAGGTCATAAAGCAAGGATATGGTCATAGGTAGAACTGTTTTGAGTGTGGCTTACTGTTCCATTTGGTATCTTTAATAGGCATTGAACTAAATTAGATTTCAGAGTGCCTCATTTGCTATGTTAAAGAAATTGAACTTCATCCTGGGAGGTGACTGCTAATAAAGAATTCCAGACAAAAGAGGGACATGATCATTAAAGATGCTTAGTTATCAGTTTGGTTTTGGAATCCAGGGTTCAGGAGCAGTTGACTGTGGTGGAAATATAGAGTTTATAGAGGGTCTCTGATTAACTTAAATATAAAAGTCATGTATTGTAGGGATATCATCCCACAGGATTTATGGAAGGTTGGGGAACCATACTTGGAAAGGGATTGGATCCAGGCCAGTTCTAATGATCTAGGTAGGAGAAACCACTTGACAGGGTCAACAAGATATGTACCCTAAACTAAGAGAAGGAACAAATAGAAAGAGAGGGTGCCTTGAGAAGATTGTTGAATATTTGGAATATATGTTAGGGAGATTAGGAAAGGTTGAACTCTTGCCAGGTCTTGTGACTGAATGGCAAAGTCATAGAGACTTTAGGGTGCCTCACGGTGTATTCATGAAAGCTTACACTGTGAAAGGAAGAAAAGGGGGAACAGCAGCTGATAGTCTGGAAAGAACCATCAAAGGATTGGAAATTTTATCTGGGTGGGAGAGCAGTTGAAAAAAACAAATGAGAGAACTGGAAGGATTGGAGGTTTTGTCTAAAAGTATTAAAGTTTAAATTTCAGAGGAGGATTAGGCCTAATTTAGAGCAAGGTATCCATTAAGGCCATGGAACTGAATTGCTGAAGAGACGTTAAGGTGCATATAATCTTCTGGAGTGGAGTGAGAAGTGAAGTAAGTAGAGGAAGATGAGATCAAAGAGAAAACTGGGCTAGACCTTGTGGGGCCTTGTAATGACTAGGTCTATAGTCATTCCTGAATTAAACATTCTTGAAAGGAAACAACATGATTTAGACTGTCGGAAATTATTTTTTCAAATGATAATTTTGTATAATTATTGATAGGCTCATTACATCTTTCACTTTTATGGTAAAGCTCAATAAATAATTTTGAGAGTTTATGTTTATCAGGTTCTTGAACACTGGGCATTGGAGATACAAAGATGGGTAAGACATGGTCTCAGCTCTTGGGAAACTTCAGTGATTCCTATTGTGGCATAGGAAGCATGAGTAGGATCACTAAATGTAACCTGTTTTTAGAAATATACTGCCATATGAAGTTTGTGAGATTTGATTTACTTGGATTGGGCAACTGGGAAAAAATTGAGTTAATTATTACCTTTTAGGAATAGAAATAAATTTACTTTTGTAATTTTGGGAATTTTAAAAGTAATTTTTAGTTACTTAAGTTGACAGTATTCTTTTTAAAATAACCCCCAATACTGTTGATTTTGACACTAGATATATAACAGTTATTTAACAAATATTTACTGAGTGCTACTTTGTACCATGCACTAGTGCCTAGTGCTGTAGCTAGAATCCCTGCTCTCAGTGGAATTTACATTTTTAATCAAAGGAGGCTGATAGTAAGAGTGAAGTACATTATATCAGTTTGTGGAAAGTGCTATTAAAAATATAACACAGGGAAAGGGGATAGAAAGTGCAGGGAGGTAAGGGTAGAGTTTGCAGTTTTAAATCTGGTGATCAGGAAGGCCTAATTGAAAAGGTGATATTTGAGAATAGATATGAAAGGTAGTGGAAGTAAATGCAAGGATCCAGAAGTGGAAGCTTGCTTATCATTTTTGAAATATATCAAGGCCACCAACATGAGTGGGGTGAGGAGTGAAGTAAGTAGAGGAAGATGCATCAAAGAGAAAACAGGGCCAGATCTTTTGGGGCCTTGTAATGACTTTAGCTTTTACCCTGAGTGAGATTGGAAGCAAGGCTTTGAGCCAAGGATTACTCTGCAGCCATGTGGGAAATAAATAATAGGAGGACAAGGGCAGAAGCAGGAGGCCAATTAAAAGTGTTAACTATCCAGGTGAGAAAGGTTTTGACTTGGACCTATGTCGATGCGGTGGACTTGTTGAGGTTCTAGATGTATTTCAAAGGTAGAACCACAGGATTTGCTGACAGGTAAGATGTGGATTGAGAGAGAAAGAATAGTCATGACATAGCAACTGAGAAGATGGAGTTGCTGTTAACTACGTAGAAGACTGCAGGAGAGGCAGGCTTAAGGTAGAGAGATAAAGGAGTTTGGTTTTGGATGTATTAATTTGGATGCCTGTTAGATATCTGAATGGAGATTCCTTTTATTTGTGAACTAATTTAGACTACGCATTTTAGTCGACTGTTCTGTGATATGGAAGTATGTGCAAAGCAACCTTCAAAGGCCAAAGGAACCATGACTGAAGAAAAACACCAAGTTCAGCTTGATGAGAAATGTTTTTTTAAGGGGACTAATGGACAGAAGCATATCTTGGGGGGCTGCAAGTGGGTAGATCTCCCCAACACCACCTTTTGGGAAACCTGCTTTTATAGCTCTAGGGGCTGGGGAGTACATGCTAGGAGACCACCAGGGAGGAGCATGTTTGAGAATAGGTAAGTATCATAGTTATATCTCCAGAGCAGATCCAAAATGTTATGCTCCAAGGGTGTACTTAAGGGTGCTGTTAAACAAAAGGAAAGAATGGGAATGGGGGCTGTATTCAAGAAGACTTCAGGTCACGGAGCAGCCATCATGATGTTAGTCTGGTTCACATGTCTGCAGCACCAGTATCAAGTGTTTGCGGATGGTTATCCTTTGGTTATGCAGTACATAATTACAGTGAAGTGAATTGTGAGATGAATTTTAATGGGTGGACTTTATAGTGTTGTATTTTTTGCTATTAAGTATACTTTGTAGAGGTATCAAGCAGGTGACCATTTCTTTGACACTAATTTCCAACTAAAACCAGATATTGATTCTTCAGAAGCTAGTTTCAGGAGATTGATTTGTAAACTTTAGTTGAAGGGGGGCTTAGATGCTTGGTCCACTGGATGTTGTAATATTACCATTCTAGAATCAGAAGGGATTTGTTCCCGTCTCTGAGAAGGAAATTATTAAAACATTAGAATTTGTGATTTCCCCAGGGTTTGACAGGTAGTATTGAGTGGTTAAGTTACTGATCCAGTACTCTTTTAATATGATTATTCTATGCTGCCTGCTCAGGCTTTTGCTCTATTTTCAGCATTTATTTATTATAAAATTTCAGTGTTACTACTCTTTTGTGGTATTTCACCATCCTGTTGCAGAATCCCTTAGGAGATTCTTTTATTATTTGGGAATCCTTTGACTCTGTAGTCCTTTGAAGCTTGGGAAACATAGCCTTTTGACTTAGCAATTCTGTGAAGTTGGGAAAGTACAATTTCTCCATTTCTTTATACTTGCATAATTTTTTTGCAATATTACCCTTTGCCTTAATACTTCAGTTTCCAATCTGAACATTTCCTTAGTAAGTTGATCTCTTATCAGTTATATATGTTCTAAATGCTGCACATTATTTTATATCTATTAGGATGAATAATTTAGTATTTCTGTAAATATTGGTATTTAGTTGTTATAAGTGACTGGAGCTCAGATTGAATGTAAGTTACAGGTGTAACTTTATGACTGTTTCCATGAGTGAAATACAAGCAGTTACTACATCAATACAAAGTTACTAAAACAAAGTTGAGATCTGCAACAAATATGATTCAGGGTATAATAGTTATTGTTTATTTTTTCAGACATTAGATTTAGTGTTTGTCTGATAATTCATTTACTTATTTTGAGATTTCTCCCAGCCAAAATGAATGTTATACATAAATTTTGAATCTCTAGATTAGTCTCTTCTTTAAGACTTAATTTTAGCTATATGTGTATGTACTCTTCTACCCAAAAATACCATTAAAAGAGAGCTCTCTGGCTTCTTTTTGCCACTGCTAGCATAACATCACGTGTTGTTTTCCTCTACTGTTGTTTGTAATTTTATTGTTAGGAATTAATATTTAGAGAGAAACTTAGAAATACCAGAAAATTCAGTCATTTTAAAATTTGCTAAAACCATGTTGTTTACTAAACTCAGTTCCTTTTCCAAAGTTTTCTTCTGCTGTGATGGAACTTTATATATAAATGAACTATATATAAAAAGGGGCATCATAAAATCTAAGGTTTATCTTTAAGGAGTATTTTAAGTGTGATTATTCGCATTGATAAATCATGCATTTATTCTTTCCACCAATACTTACAGAAGATCTGTAAGATATATGTGAAGTTAAGAACTATAAATGCCTTCTTAAAACAGTATGGTAGATGATTAAGTAGATACCAGGATAAAATGTAAGTCTTAAGAGATAGGCACAAAATACTATATGCAACTTTAATGGAAGTAGAGACATTGAGACAAAGGTGGTCTAAGTCCAGAGAAACTGTAAAGAAATAATGAAATAAAAATACGTAAGTGGGGCGCCTGGGCTCAGTCGTTAAGCGTCTGCCTTTGGCTCAGGTCATGATCCCAGGGTCCTGGGATCGAGCCCCGAATCGGGCTCCCTGCTCCGCGGGAAGCCTGCTTCTCCCTCTCCCACTCCCCCTGCTTGTGTTCCCTCTCTCACTGTGTCTCTCTCTGTCAAATAAATAAATAAAATCTTAAAAAAAAAAAATACATAAGTGACAGTTTATGTGATATAAAATGTATAGTTACTAAATCTGTTTGCTTGACAGTGGCATGCATACCAAGGGAATATTTAAAGCAGTTAGAGAAGTTAAGGATACTTTATTTTTTAAAAAAGATTTCTATATTTACCTTAGAGAGAGAGAGCGAGAGTATGCGCACATGAGTGCGGGGAGGGCAGAGGGAAAGGAGAGAATCCGCAAGCAGATTCCCCAAGGTCAGCAGGGGAATTGGGCTCCATCCCAGGCCCTGAGATCATGACCTGAGCTGAAACCCAGAGTCAGACGCTTAACTGACTGAGCCACCCAGTGCCTTTAGATCCTAGAAACTTGGCTGCAATTTTTTTCCACTGTTTTCCAATACTAAACCTTCTCTCCCTTTTTTGTTTTTCACCCATCTTTTGTTGTCTTATTACTGTAGCCAGATTGTTTACATTCCTTCCTGCCAGGTCATCCTCTTGGGCTTCATTTTACTTGTACATCTTAATAGGCAGCTTTAACTAGGTAGGCTAGTCTTCACTGGTCTTCATTTTTTAATTCCTTTAGGTCTTAAAATATTTTATTACAACAAAAATTTCATGTTTTAGTTCTGTGGATTGTCATCTGTTTTTTTTAGTTTCTTTCTTTCTTTTTTTTAAGTAGGCTCCATGCCTAACATAAGGCTTGAACTCATGAATGTAGGACTTGAACTCATGAGTGCCATGCTCCACCGACTGAGCCAGCCAGGTGCCCTCTAGATTGTTATCTCTTTAAGGGCAGAATCACCCTGACAGACTGCATTCTGAAGGCAGTGATTATGTTTATCTTGTTTGCTGTTGTACCTTTAGCATTTGGCACAGTATTGTTATACATAGTTGTTCAGAAACATTTTCAGCTGACTAGAGAATAGATTAACTTTGGCCTTCATAGAATTTATAGGATGTAAATTGGTTGTCCTGAATACATTTTTGGCAGATGACTCATATCCAAGAAATTTAAAGACTTTTTTTTTTTTTATAAATACTCTAGTTCTCTGACTTGCTTTTGTATGTGTAGATATAATTTATTGCTGGATCTCTCTTTGGTTTGTGGGTTAATTTTCATAGCTAACTTTACTTTTTGGTATTCTCCATAAAATGAATTGAAGATTACAGTTTTAAATGGACTTTTTAGCAGTTAAACTAATTTGATACAATTTGTATTTGTAAATTGCTTATCTTTTAGAGTGCTTGTCCTATTTGGTTTGATTTAATGTTGAATTACAGTTCAGTCTTCGTATAACTTTTGTACAACAGAGCTATTTCATTTTTAATATTTTTAATATAAAAATTTTTTAAAAAATATCAGTAGTAATAATACCAGTGGTAGAGAGAATGAAGGAAATCACAAATGGTTAATTTATCTTAGAATTTAAGCAGTGTTGCCTTATTTATTCCAGTGTGAAATACAACTGTATTTTTTTAAGTGCATCACAGCTAAATATTTTTATCATATCATTCCTTTCCTCTTCCTTCCCTTAAACTTGCTCCCTCCTATGTCCCCTGTGTACCCATTCCCTGCAGCGATCCCTGCTGGCTGTGGTGGAGATTGGTGTGCTGTGAATTTCATAATCAAGGAGTCTAAGAAACCCTGGCAACTGACTACTTGCTTTCACCAGGAATAGGGACCCTTTGTCTGAATTTCCTGCCCTCAGGTAATACTTCTGTTCCCCATCGTTTTCGATTTCTTTTTCTTTCTTTTTATAAATGCAAGCACTTATTTTGCCCCACATAAAGATACTTTGAGAATATTTTCTAATTCTTACTGTATTAGTCAGATACTGATATCTTTTTTCTTTTTTTTTACTATAGCTATAGGCTCGTGCAATTCCTCTCTTAGAATGTCTTTTCTAATATACAAGGTTTGGCAATGGACTTAAAGTTATAACCAACTCTTTCTGTTGTTAAAAGAGTTTTATAACTTACAGTCAGCTATTTGGAAATAGTAATTAGTATTTGATCTACTCTTTAATGGGTAAGATTTCATAGTCTAATGTAATTAATGAGGTATGAAGCCTCTTTTGATAGAATGTTTTCATCACTTCTCATTGAAGGACTTAAGAGTTTATTTTGTGTATTTAATGTTAATTATGATCTTTATCAAAGAGTTGAAGTAATTCTTATGAACAGCAGTGAAAATAGAGTTCTTGAGGAATGTAAGGACTTGCCACCCCATTTATTACTTCCCCTCTCCCCTTACCCCTTTTAAAAATTCATTATCAGGGGAAGTAATTATGTTATAAAACCAGATTCATGGAAATGGCACTGAATTTCTTTCAAGTTGTATTTAATGAAAAACCTAGAAACTTATATCATTGAACACTTCTAGTGCTTAGGAAATTTATCCACATAAGTACTTTGAACCTATTCTAAAAGTCTAGTGAGAAATTGGTAATTAAACATTAACCATGATTGGGGCACCTGGCTGGCTCAGTTGATGGAGCATGTGACTCTTGATCTGGGGTTGTGAGTTCAAGCCCCATGTTAGGTGTAGAGATTACTTTTTTTTTTTTTTATGATTTTATTTATTTGAGAGAGAATGAGATAGAGAGAGAGCTCATGAGAGGGGGGAGGGTCAGAGGGAGAAGCAGACTCCCTGCTGAGCAGGGAGTCCGATGCGGGACTTGATCCTGAGACTCTAGGATCATGACCTGAGCCGAAGGCAGTCGCTTAACCAACTGAGCCACCCAGGCGCCCAGGTGTAGAGATTACTTAAAAAAAAAAAAGTCCTTAAAAAAATGATTAACCATGAGCAGAATTATGCAACTCATTACAGAGGAGTGATGTGACATTTGATAAACTTACTGGCCATATGTTAGCAATTGTATAGATATGATCAGTTAAATATTGTTTTCCAGTATTCTTGTCTGCCTTGATTCTTTGCTATCATTTGGGTGTCTGGATCTAAACCAGAATTGCCAAGGGAAAGATGCCAAGCTTTAACCTTAGGTAGACCATTAGGGAAACCTTTGAGATTATCTTTAGGATATTGATATTTAAGGATGTTGTTTATAAAGGCATTCAAAGATGGTTCTGGTTTTGTATATACCTCTAATAAATCCTCTAGAACCTTTACTCCTGAAGTATAGTCATAGCTATAATCCTTTGCTTTTTTTAGATTACACTTCCTTAACATCTCTTTATTTGACCTGGTTTGTGCTTAGCTTATTGAAGATGAGGTGTTACAATTTTATTCTTAGTTTAAACCATAGCTATCCATTTGTTTATTCAAGTCACCTACCAAACTTAATTCCTTTTCTCTCTTTATCTTCTCATTTTAATAAATTATGATGCCTTTTTATTTAAATAACTCTTAAATTTATCTTCCTTTTCCTGAACCTAGCACATAGCCGACTTCTTGGCACCAAGTAGACATCAGTAAGACTTGAATATCCAGATTTAACTCATCATTTCTTGTGTTACTCTTGCAAATAAGCATTCTCATTTCCTTCTGGTCTCATACTTTTTTAATCCACCCTTGGCACTGTTCCTAGAGAGATCTGTTCAAAATGCTAATCTTACCATTTAATTTCTTGGTAAAAATCTTTTTTTTTTAATTGAAGTATAATTGACACACAGTAGCCCATTGATTCCAGGTTTACATCATAGTGATTTTTTTTTTTTTTAAGATTTTATTTATTTATTTTTCAGAGAGCAAGCGAGAGAGAAACAGCATGAGAGGGGAGAGGGTCAGAGGGAGAAGCAGGCTCCCCGCTGAGCCGGGAGCCCGATGTGGGACTCGATCCCAGGACCCTGGGATCATGACCCGAGCCGAAGGCAGACGCCTAACCATCTGAGCCACCCAGGCACCCCCATAGTGATTTTTTTTAAGATCTTTTATTTATTCATTTGAGAAAGAGAGTGAGTGAGAGCACGAGTAGAAGGGAGGGTCAAAGAGAGAGGGAGAAGCAGACTCCCTGGCTGAGCAGCTCAGACTTGAGCCGAAGGCAAATGCCCAACTGACTGAGCCACACAGGAGCCCCCATAGTGATGTATTTTTTAAAAGACTTATTCATTTTAGAAAGAGAGAGAATGAGAGGGAGGAGAGAAACCCAAGCTCTCCTGAGCGCAGAGCCAGGACGCAGGGCTTAATCTCATGACCCTGAGATCAAGACCGGAGCTGAAATCAAGAGTTGAATGCTTAACTGACTGAGCCACCCAGGTGCCCCATCATAGTGATGTTTTTATACATTATGAAATGAACCCCACAATAAGTCTAGTTACCATCTGTCACGACACAAAATTGTTAAAATATTGCTGGCTGTAGTACCTATGCGGTACATTATATCCTCATGACTTACTTATATCCTCAGGAAATTTGTGCCTCTTAATCCCCTTCATCTATTTTGTAGAGCCCCCAATCCCTTCCCAGTCTGGTAGCCAATAGTTGCTTCTAATATCTGTGAGTCTCTTTTTGTTTTGCTTGTTCATTTGCTTCATTTTTTAGATTACACATATAAGTGAAATCATATGGTATTTGTCATTGTCTGATTTACTTCATTTAGCATAAAACTCTCTAGGTCCATCCATGCTGCAAATGGCAAGAGTTCATTCTTTTTTATGGCTGAGTAATATTCCATTGTGTATGTATGCCACATCTTCTATATCCATTCATCTATTGGTGGATAATTAGATTGCTTCCATATCTTGGCTGTTGTAAATAGTGCTACAGTGAACCTAGGTCTTGTGCATATATCTCTTTGAATTGGTGGGGGTTTTTTTTGTTTTGTTTTTTGTTTTTTGGATATATTCCTAGAGGTGTAATTGATGGATAGTGTGGTAGTTCTAATTTTAATTTTTTGAGATGTTTTCATATTTTTTTCCATAGTGGCTGCACCACTTTACATTCCCACCAACAGTGTACGAAGGTTCCCTTTTTTCCACACCCTCACCAACACCTGTTATTTTTTGTCCTTTTGATAAAAGCCAATCTGACTGGTGTGAGGTGGTATCTCCTTGTGGTTTTGATTTGTATTTCCCTGATGATTAGTGAGGTTGAGCATCTTTTCATGTGTCCATTGGCCATCTGTATGTCTTCCTTGGGACACTGTTTATTCAGATCCTCTCCTCATTTTTAAATAGTATTTTTTTATATATATTAAGCTGTGTAAGTTCATTATATATTTTGGATATTCACCTCTTATCAGGTGTATGATTTGTAAATATCTTCTTTCATTCAGTTAGGTTGCTTTTTCATTTTGTTGATGGTTTCTTCTGCTGTGCAAAAGCTTGTAGTTTGATGTAATGCCATTTATTTATTTTACCTTTGTTGCCCTTGCCTAAGAAGAGTGGTTCAAAAAAAAATATGGCTAAGACCAGTGTCAAAGAGGTTACTATTTGTTTTTTTCTTTTCTGGGAGTTTCATGGTTTCTGGCTTCACATTCAAGTCCTTAATTCATTTTGAATTTATTTTTGTATGTGGTATAAGATAGTGACCCAGTTTCATTTTTTTTACATGTGGCCATCAGTTTTCCCAACACCATTTATTGAAGAGACCTTTTTTCCCCCATTGTATATTCTCGCCTTTGTCATAGATTAATTGAACATATATATATATATTTCTGGGCTCTCTTTTCTATTTCCTTGATGTATGTGTCTAAGTTTTTATGCCAGTACCATACTGGTACTGATTTGGTTACTGGTACTGATTTGATTACTAACAGTTTTGTAGTATTTGAAATCAGGAAGCATGATAACCTCCAGCTTTGTTTTTTCTCATGATTGCTTTTGCTGTTCAGGGTCTTTTTGTGGATCCAGGCAGGTTTTGGGATTCTTTGTTTTAGTTCTATGAAAAATGTCATTGGTCTTTTGATGGGGATTGCATTGAATTTGTAGGTTGCTTTGGGTAGTGTGGACATTTTAACAGTATTTTTTTCATTCCATGAGCACAGAGTATCTTTCCATTTATTTGTGCTGTCCTCTGTTTCTTTTATCAGTGTCTTACAAAGTATATAGGTCTTTCACTCCCTGGTTAAATTTATTCCTAGATATTTTATTCTTTTCGGTGCAGTTGTAAATGGGATTGTTTTCTTAACTTCTGATAACTCATTATTAGTGCAACCTATTTTTGTATGTTAATTTTGTATCCTGCTACTTTATTGAATTCATTTATTCGTTCTTATTAGTAGTTTTTTGGTGCAGTCTTTAGAATTTTCTATATATTGTATTATATCATCTACAAATTGACAATTTTATTTTTTCCTTTCCAATTTGGATTCCTTTTATTTCTTCTTCTTGCCTAATTGCTCTGGCTAGGACTTCCAATACTATGTTGAATTAAAGTGGTGAGAGTGAGCATCCTTGTCTTGCCCCTGATCTTGGAGGAAAATCCTTAAGCTTTTCACTGTTGAGTAGGATGTTAGCCGTGGATTTGTCTAAGGGCCTTTATTATGTTGAGGGGTACATTTCTTCAGTACACACTTTGTTGAGAATTTTTATCATAAATAGATGTTGAATTTTGTTAAATGCTTTTTCTGTGTCTACTGAGATGATCATATGGTTTTTATCCTTTGCTTTATTAATGTGTAGACGTAAAGATTGGTAAAAAATTTTTAATGGCTCATGTTCAAGCTTTTTAAAAAATTTGTTTATAACAGTAGAATTTTTTGTCCAAAGAAATATTAAAATAGAACTTAACTGAATAAGATAGGCAAAAAGTAGGGCTCCTTGTTAATGGAACAAAGACCGGCTATGCTCATAAATTTCCTTTTAGTAATTTAGTTCAATCAGTAATTAGGGCGATCAGCTATTACATCTTTTCCCTTTTTATTTCTTCTCCCAGCTATGTTGAATCATGAGTCTTCTTAGGAGCATTGTGGGAACAATGCAGATGTGTAGGATGAAACCTACATTCCTTGGCATGGGATGCAAGAGTCCTTCATGATCTGGCTTCAGTCCATCTTTCAAAGGAATTCCATTTCATTACAAACTACCTGATGCCTTGTACTTCATCCATGTCTACTGTATGTGATCCTGTAACCTTGAACATGCTGTTGCCATGCCTAAAATGTCCTCTCACCTGGAAGAAACTTAACTCTTAAAAAAGAGCTCAAGTTTGGCCTTCTCCATGAAGCCTTCCCTAAACAGTATTTTTAACAAATGATCACTACTTCTCATGTACCTCCATCTTATCCTATTTTCATTTTAATTGTAATATCTGTCACACAGTGCTTGCCATATTTGTTTATGTAAAACTATACGTACTGCCATGATTTGTTTATGTGCTTGTCTCTAATAATAAACTGAGGTTTTTGAAAGCAGTAATTATGTCTTATTTGTCTAAGTTACCCAAGAGCCTAATCACTGCTCAGTTTTTGCCATGAAGGATGCATGTGTAGTTGTGTCAGGTGTTCCAGTATTTCAACAAAATTAGGAAACCCAGATTTTAATACAAGGTCTACTCATTTTAGATGTTAGCCACCCATTCAGGTTTTTTAAAACACTGTGCAGACAGACAAAACGTATTTGTAGATAAAACAAAGCTCACAGGCTGCCAACTTATAACCTCTTCCATTCTTTAAAACTTTTCAGTTCTTTAAATGTGAAAAAACTGGTTAGGCAAGATTGGTTGATATCCTTTACATGTGTATTATAAAAATAACCAAGCCAAACAAACTCTGTAAATTGAGAATACTAAAAAAAAATTATTATGAGCATAACTTGATTCTTCTTCCATTAACACTAAAGTTCTTTGAAGAAAATAACATTTATGTCTTAAATATTTAATAAGCTTCAAATTGACATTGAAAGCTCCTTGAAGGTAAGAATTGCCATATATTCCTATAATGCTCAGGAAATGTTTATTAAATATTGTTGAATTGAAAATCAATCAGTATAATAATGAAATGGTAATTGATATTGAAATACCTTTTAAGTTAAAATTATACAAATTTGATTATAGTCTTGGCTCTGCCTTGGTATGACCTTAGCAGTTGACTTAAACCCTTTTGGGCTTCACATTTTTTTTTTTTTTAAGATTTTATTTATTTATTTGACAGAGAGAGAGAGAGAAGGAACACAAGCAGGGGGAGTGGGAGAGGGAGAAGCAAGCTCTCCACTGAGCAGGGAGCCCGATGCGGGGCTCGATCCCAGGACCCTGGGATCATGACCTGAGCTGAAGGCAGATGCTTAACGACTGAGCCACCCAGGAGCCCCATGGGCTTCACATTTTATATTATAAGATGGAAGACTTTGGATTAGTGGAACTTTTCAGGTGCTAAAATTATTTCATATTTTTTGATAGTATGAAGGCTGCTTATTGATCTACTTGGTTTTTAATTTTTTATTTTTTTTTAAAGATTTTTTTATCTGTTTCGAGAGAGAGAGGGATCGAGAACACGAGCGGGAGGGTCAGAAGGAGAGGGAGAGAGAATCCCAAGCAGACTCCGTGCTGAGTGATCTACTCCGTCTTTTAAACTTGGTTTAAAAATTGCTTCTCATATCTTCAGATGACAAATTACGAATGGTTTTCAAAAAGCTATGGTTCAAATATCTTAAAAATTCTGATTTCCTTGTATTTTATTAAGTTAACTAGTCCATTTTCTTTTTTATTAGGAAGTATACATAGGTGTGTGTGTGAGAGAGAGAGAGAGAGAGAAGGTGTGCTCATAATAAATTACCTTCTTTATTGAGTGTTCTCAATTTATAGTTTGTTTAGCTTATTTTTTTAATATGCAAGTAAAGAAAATCTTGTATAAGCATTTTTTATATATGACTTAAACAGCTTTATTGAAATATCATTGATTTATATGCAGTAAACTGTAAATATTTAAGGTATACAGTTTGATGAAATTTTGACATATGCCCTTAAGTTTCCTTATGTCCTTTTGTAGTTCTCTCCTTCCTCCCCTCCTGCCTCATTCTTTATTAATATATAATCTACTTTATTTCACTTAGGTTAGTTTGTATTTTCTAAAATTTTATATAAATGAATCATATACCTTCTTTTGGCCTCTTTCCATCAGCATAATTATTTTGCAATTAATCTGTTCTGTTATATGCATTCTCTCTTATTGCTGAATATATTTCATTGTGAATATGCCATAATGTGTTTATCCATTCACCTGATGATGGTCATTTAGGTTGTTTCCAGTTTTGGACTATTACAAATAAAGCTGCTGTAAACATTCGTGTATAAGTCTTTGTGAGGACATATTCTTTTTATTTCTCTTAGGTAAATGCCTAGGAGTAGGATGATTGAGTTATACATGGGTACATACATAAGTTTTTAAGAAACTGGTAAACAGCGTTCTGAAGTGTACATTTTATGTTCTCACCAGCAAGTGTGTGAGTTCCAGTTGCTCCATATCTTCAAGAATGCTCAGTATGGGGCGCCTGGGTAGCTCAGTTGGTTAAGTGACTGCCTTTGGCTCAGGTCATGATCCTGGAGTCCCTGGATCGAGTCCCGCATTGGACTCCCTGCTCGGCAGGGAGTCTGCTTCTCCCTCTGACCATCCCCCCTCTCGTGCTCTCTCTCTCATTCTCTCTCTCTCAAATAAATAAATAAAATCTTAAAAAAAAAAAGAATGCTCAGTATGGTCAGTCTTTGAATTTTCTCATTTAGTGGGTAAGTAGTGGTTTGGTTTTAATTTGCAGTTCCCTATTGACTGGCTATATTGTACATCTTTTCATATGCTTATCTGTCATCTGTATGTCTTCTTTGGTTTGAGGGTCTGTTTAAATCTTTTGCTTATTTTATTAATCTATTGTCTTATTTTTGAGTTGTAAGGTTCTTTTTTTTTTTTTAAAGATTTTATTTATATATTTGACAGAGAGAGACACAGCGAGAGAGGGAACACAAGCAGGGGGAGTGGGAGAGGGAGAAGCAGGCTTCCCGCGGAGCAGGGACCCCCGATGCGGGGCTCGATCCCAGGGCTCTAGGATCATGACCTGAGCCGAAGGCAGACGCCTAACAACTGAGCCACCCAGGCACCACTAAATAAATAAAATCTTAAAAAAAAAAAGAAAGACTGCATATTTTTCTCATTTAGTGCTCTGAAATCTTTGACAGGCTCAGGATCACCAAGATTTTCTCCTCTATTTTCTTACAGAGACTTTATATATTCGGTTTTTAGATTTTGGTCTGTGATCTATTTAAATATTTGTTTATGGTGTGAGATAAGTATCAAGGTTCTTTTTTTCTTCTTTTTCTTTTGGCCGTGGCTATACAGTTGTTTCAACACCCAACACAATTTATTGAAAATAGTATCTTTTTTTTTTTTTTTTTTTTAAGCTACACGCGGGCTTGAGCTCACAACCCTGAGATCAAGACCTGAGCTGAGATCAAGACTGAGCCACTCAGGAACCCCTATCTTTTTCTCATTGATTTGCTTTTGTGCCTTTGTTGAACATCCCTTTACTATAAATTTGGTTCTATTTCAGGACTCTCTGTTTTGTTCCGTTGTTCATGGGTCTATCTTTACACCAATCTCAAACCATCTTGAATACTGTAGTTTTTTTTTTTTGTTTGTTTGTTTGTTTTTTAAAGTAAGCACTATGCGGAACGCAGGGCTTGAACTCATGACCCTGAGATCAAGTTTGATGCTCTACCAACTGAGCCAGCCATGTGCCCCACTGTAACTTTTTTTTAAATATATTTTTTAAAGATTTTATTTAGTTATTTGAGAGAGAGAGAAGGAGCAGGGGGAGGGGGAGGAGCAGAGGGGAAGGGAGGAGCGGACTCTGCTGATGCCTGGTTTGATCCCAGGACCCTGGGATCATGACCTGAGCTGAAGGCAGGTGCTTAACCGACTGAGCCACCCAGGCGCCCCCCCCCCACAGTAGCTTTTTAAGAAGTCTTGAAATTGGTGGTACAAGGCCTCCAACTCTGTTCATCTTTTTCAAAATTAGTTTTCAAAATCCACGTCTTGTATATTCCTATAAATTCCAGAATCAACCTGTTTCTGCCAAAAAGTCTGCTGGGTATTTGCTTAGGATCTATAAATCTATTTGAGGAGAAATGACATCTTAAAAAATATTGAGTCTTCTGATCTACATATGTGTTCCTCAATTTATTTATGTCTTTTAAAATTTCAGCAACATTTTTTGGTTTTCAGTATATAGGTCTTGTATAACTTTTGTCAGATTTATCCCTAAAAATTTCATACTTATGCTAGTGTAAATGGTACTTTAAAATTTTCATTTTCCTATTGTTGCTAGGATATGGAAACAATTGATATTTTTATTGCAATAACTTTTTTTAAAAAAATGAAATTTACATACAACAAAATGGATAAACCTTCCATATGCAGCTCAAATGATTTTTATAAATAAGATATTTTGGGGGGGAATACTTTTAGGTTGATAGAAAGGCTGTAAGGATAGTATAAAGAGTGTTCATATACCTCACATCCCATCTCCCCTATTATGTGTGTGTGTGTGAGATTTCCTTTATTGTAGATCTTTTTATTTTTGTAGAGGGATTACCATGTAAGGCAGTAAAACACTATTCATACATCTCATTTTACTAGGATATACTGGTCAGCTTCTCTGCTGAAAATCTTAAAATTATTTTTCTGTGGAAAAAGAAGATAGCCTTTGGATTTCTTGTTTGTATTCACTCTGTAACAATCAATTCCAGGTTGGCAGGTTTGTAAATACTTACTCTGGGTAGCAGTTTTCGAGGTAGCCATGTATTCCCCTGCACAATACTGTCTGCTAAGTTGCTAATAACAAAAATGTGGATATAAGAAATTCTGAAAAATTTTATGAATCAAGAAATAATATTGGGGCGCCTGGGTGGCTCAGTTGGTTAAGCGACTGCCTTCGGCTCAGGTCATGATCCCGGAGTCCCTGGATCGAGTC